>NW_024065939.1:0-38703 GCF_011947395.1 Colletotrichum karsti
AGCTCTTTAGTAATTAACTTATAATTATTACTTATAATACTTTTAGCTATACCTAAGTAATAATTACTCTATAACTCTTATTGAGGCCTTAACTAATTACTAAGACCTTTAAAGACCTATAATTACTCAACTAGACCTATAGAATGACTTAATACTATTTATAGTTCTCAATCCCTAACTTACTGCTAACATAAACCCACTATCAGTTAGCTGGCCGTAACACTAGGGGCCCTCTAGGGGGCCTCTAGTAGCTACTATATAGGCTTAATAGCTAAAGCTCTTTATTATTATTATAAGTAATTATAATAAGCTATCTCTTACTATTTTATAATAGCTTTAATCTATTTTAACTAATAAGAAATAACTATTAGGTAATTAATATTAACCTTATTAACTAGTTATAGTTAAGCATTTAGGGGGCCCCTAGTTTAGCGCTATATTAGTGCGGTTTTTTTACCTATAAACTTAAGTAAAGCTCCTTCTTATATTATTAATTCTATTATTACTATATAGAAGGCGCTTTGCTTAGATGAGGCCAGCTTTATAGGCATAAAGAGAGGATCCCGTTCAAGCCACTCTGTTCTCCCCGAACTTCTGCCTTTACTCGGGCTACGGCCTTGGCTTTCTCGAGAGGATCCGCATGCACGCCGTCGGAGATTCAACTATACGCGAAGCCGGTCATATCATTATACATGGTTCTCTGGGTAGCGTTATGCAGCAGAACAGCCATATTTCGGTTTCAGCGGCTCGCACCAACGCAACATGAGAGGCAATAACAGTCAATCAGAGGTTGATGTCGACAACTGCAGCTTATCGAGTGTACTTGGCTTCCTCTAAAGGATGATTGCACGCTTTGAGACCCGTTCTTCCGGGTGATGTTGAGATTTCTTGGTAAGTGGCAGGCAGAAAGGATATATTCGACAGACTAAGTCACATATGATGCCTAGCCACTGACATGAACCAACACAGGTAACCCAACTTGTTGTGGTCCTCCTCCCTCGCAGGTGGTTATTTCAACTACAGGAGGATGAGATGACGGCCCATTGCGACTTCTCGCCCCTCACGGTCTTTCCTCGCGACGCTAGGCTAGGCCAGGCCTGTAACATCATTGCTAGACTATACGTTTTAACTAGGTGTCAATCTTTTCCGGTACTTTGCCAAAACAAATATATCTGCAAAAGGTCATAGGGCTCAAGAGCATGAGCTTTCTGGAAATACGATCAAGCAGGAGATGCTGTCTCCGACCACCCTATCGTTACCACCGGAGCCTAGGCGAGGCTTTAGAGTAAACCCACAAATCTCCAAGAGCTCATGCCTGCAAATACGAGTCCCTTATCCTCAAATTTGCTCCCCGACTGTATAATTGCCGTACACATCAGCTGGAAGAAGCCAGGTCTGGTATCTGTCTTTGGCGCACTGGCCGGTCATCGTCTTCTCGGGCTGGTGGGGATTCCTACTCGAGTACTAGTTCGGCAATGCAGCCGGCTTTCGATTTGCCTCGCAGCGGTCTCGCGGCAGAGTTTGTAATTGCCGTAAGCAAAATGTCACCCCTTGCCCCAGAGTACATATTTGAGATATACATATATGTATATAGATCACTCGAATACATCTTGTAAGAATGGAATGAAAGTCTTAGGCTAGAGAATGTCCTGATATGTCCTGGTCACCTCGTATTTTCCTGAGCAGGAGACCAGGCTTCTGATGCAGCGGGCATCTCACTACGACGACAAACCACACATCTTCATAATTCGTTACCTTGTATTCATCGTCGAGTGGGCGATTAGCTTGATGGAGCGGTCATATCATCTATCCAACGGCAGCATCACCTTCAGCAGCATGCTTGTTAGGCGTCAAAATTAAGCATAACCAGCAAAGAAAGCTTGAAACAGTACAGGGGCTATTTTTACAAAAACCAACTCGGGAGAATGTTTCCTGTGGCCTGGAGGCTTATGAGCCTAGAGATGGACAGATTGTAGTAACCCACAAGCAGGAAAGATGCTCGTAATGTCATCGCTCAATAGCTTAACTATGCGGAGTAGCAGTCTAGTACGCAGCTGCCCGAGCCTTGATTGGCAAAGCCGTCGTCTCCTGCTTGACGAGGCCACATCGATGTTAGAGCCGGAGTCTGGAAAGTCGATCAAAGCAAAGGTGATCCAAGTAGCACTATACACTTCAACGAGGGGGTAATAACAATAAGAGTCGCACATCACTTGTCCACGATCAAACAAGTCCATGGTCCAGAGTGGAAGTCCTAAACAGTTGTTGCTAAAGAAGCGTATCTATTATGAGGCGTGCTAGATAGAACGGCATAAGTAGGTATCTTAGGGCACCTTGAAAAATAATTAAAATCTTCAAGACAGTCGAAATTGGCGTCGCTAGGTACGTTCCCTTCTCGCTTCCCCCCCGACCTAAGGTACCTAGGTACCTAGGTACCTCGGGCACCTTACGAAGGTCCAGGTACCTTAGGTAAGGTAGGCACTGTACTAGCCCCTTATCTTATCTCTTACTCAAGTCCTGACTCCGACGCCAGGATTGGCCTCGAATTTGACAACTTCCATCAGTAAGTCCGACTTCGCCGCCGCAAGGTAAGGCGTGCCCTGTTGTGCGCCTCTTGGAATAGCGCCGCCCTCCCACATCAAAGCAACGAAGTCATCACGGGCGACTGAAGCATACGGAATGCAGCGCAAAAGACAGCCATCGCCAGCAGGCGCAGGCACTCCGCCCATATCGAAGCGCCCACGTCACACCGAAGCGCGGCCTTGCAGTCGCCCAACCCACAGCCCCGATTCCGAAATCGCCTTTGCGGCCGACGACTTTCTCTCCTCGCTCTCTGACGAGCTTCTTATCCGTATATTATCCTTCCTGCCGACCTCGATTCTCCTGGGCATTGCTCCCGTGTCGCGACGTTTCTACCGTCTGTCCTCCGACTCGCAACTATGGCGGTTATTATACTATCACCGTTTCGTTCTTCCGCGGGCTCTACGAATACCTGGTTTCCGGGATGGTTCTGCCAAAGAAGGCACAAGAGTCCACTTCTCATCTAGGCGAACGGTTTGGGCGGACGGCGGATGGGGTCGACGAGACGGTTCAGGGCAGTCGCTCGACTGGAAACGTCAGTATAAGCTACGGCACAACTGGGCCCGGGGAAAAGCCACGGTCGAGGAGCTCAAGGTTGGAGACACTGGTTTTAACGATTTGTCAAGGACAAGAAAGACTCTGGCCAAAGTCATCGAAGGCATTGCAGTCACTGCAGACGGGACATCAGGACTGCGAGCCTGGAATCTGAAGACCAGGGAACCGATAGCCCAGATTGGGCTCAAAGACGGCACCGACGATTCAATACCGACATGTATAGCGATAGACGACCAAGCGTTCGGTGCGAAAAACTTAGACGTCTCTGTTGGGTTTCTGGACGGCAGCTTCGGCGTGTGGAGGCTTCATCTCGACAACGGCAGGTTTCTGAGGAGATACAAACACGAAACATCCAGCAACGGCTCGCTGATCGAGATCGCCTATCGCCATCCCTTCATCCTCACGGCCACAGAATCGGTCCTGATTTCCTTGTACAACTTCGAGCAGACCATGCCCTCCAAATCGGGAACGAGTGCCCAGCAAAACAAACAGGCAATCGTGCAGGATGAAAGCGAGACAGTGTCGGGGTCAGAGAGCGCCACCCTCCGAGAATCAGAAAGCGAGATGCAGCCAGGCCTTCTCAAGCAAGCCCGACCGTCGAGAGTAGACAATTCCCACAGCGGTGTGCGAGACACGGTTTCTCTTCGAGCCCCGATCTTGCTTACATCTCTCAAGTCACACTCCTCTCGGGCTCCGTTGGCATTGTCCATTCGGCAAATGGCGTCGTACGTGATTGCTTCAATAGCCTACACGTTTCCTACTCGTGAAGGGTGGTCCATCGGTATCCAAGACCTTCAAGTACGACGTCGAGGCGATGGTGGATTGTCCACCGCCGAGATTGAATCAACTCGGCTTGCTTTCACCAGCTCAGTAAAGGCCCCATCTTCACTTCCACCAAGCTCCCGAGAGAACTTCGAAAACGGAAGGCCTTCACCACCGCTCGCGTCTGACGGACCGACAACTCTATGTTACAACCATCCCTATCTATTGGCAGCAATGGCGGACAACACCCTGATTCTACATGTGTGCACGTCCAACGCTACTCAACTCTCGGTCTCTTCGGGCATCCGTCTCTGGGGCCACACATCAGGCATCAGCGATGCGGAGATAACGGCGCGGGGGAAGGCTGTCAGTGTCAGCTCACGAGGAGAGGAGATTCGAGTGTGGGAGCTCGAGGGACGCGTCAGTGGCAAGAGTATTGAAATTCGACAAAATTCCATCACAGACGTCGCCTCCCAAGAGGGTGTCAGATTCGTGTCTGAGCCAGCGCCGGGATGGGATGATCGACGGAACTGGGTGGGTTTCGACGACGAGATGGTCATCGTATTGAAAGAATCCAAGGATGGCAAAGAAAGCCTTGTGGTGTACGACTTTTCCTGAGGCTGGCGGCGAGTCATCACGGCAGCCTAGGTAGGCTTACACGAGCGACTTTGCCATGCAACTAGGCAACCAACACGCCTCTAGGCTTCCTAATACTGAGGCACCCGGTCTGGTCTGCCCGTAGAATGGCTGAAAGGCAACTATTCGCAACTTGGAGGCGGGGAAAGCCGTGTCAATAGTCGTGTCGCGTCCCCCCTCCCCAGGGGGGGTCGTGGGATCTTGTGCGGCTCAGGCGTCCGCTTCCAGAGATCTGGCGGCTTTCTGCGAGCTGGCACAAACCTCCATGTGCCGCAACAATTTGGGTATCTGTCTTGAGAGTATGCCTGCCACCGGCGTAGACGTCGATGACAGAAATGCCACAGAAGGTAACAATACTCTCAGCCTGACAAAAGCCATCTCGGTGACCTGGGTAAGCATGTGGTCAGTAGAGTCAGTGTCGACAGCTGTCTTGCGGGCTGCCGTCATCCAAGCTACACAGGCATACGCCACCCAGTTTCTGGCCACATTTCGCAATACATTGGCCGGACTCTAGCGGCGGTCGAGACTGAAGGCTCGTCGCTGAGAATATCAGCGATTTACTGGAGAACGCAATCCAGCCCTCATGCGTCAGTGGATCGTGGCCGTCATGGCCCCGCTCCTGTCATGATGAGGGTTCTCCGTGTTCTGTGACATGCTGTTGCCTCTGGCAGATTATGTCAACTTCAGGAAGACTTAGCCCTCGTGTCGCGTGGATAAGCTGGGTACCTGGGTGGGGAGCTTTCTAATCGTTATCCACGTACCATCATCTGAGCTCCTCCGGTGTTACGACCACAAGTATCAAATGTGAACTTGCGTAAACATGGTACTGCACTCAGCAATGAGACGGGACGCAAGCATTTAGGCTGGGGTGCCAAATAAAAGGCATGGTCTATATACGTCGAAGAAGCCCAGAACCCTGCTCCCACGCAGAGCTTGAACGGTTGACGGGTAGCGAAATTGCACTGTGCAAGCCTATTCATGCGTTCATTGCCGTCGATACAGAGTGCTAGCAACATGACCGCATGTAGGTATGTTAGGATCACAATCCGTTGTGTGATCAATCCAATGTCGTTCATGATCAGGGCAACGAACGAATCATCGATTCACAGCAAAGCGGTGGCGCGAGCCTGTCAACACCGATTGAAGAACCACAAACACACGAGCCATATTTGTTGACCCGTCGTAAGGCGGATGTTGTCTGTCACATCAATGGCTATCGCCGAATTGAGAACAGAGCCCTGACCAAGAAAAACAGTTGGGGGCAGAGTGCAGGAATGCCACTGGGAGAGGACGGACAGAAGAGTATCTTAAGGTAGATTGAACTGATGCGATTGATAAGATTAGATTCGTCACTCGATGGCCAAGACTACAGGCGCCCGATCATAGTGCCTAACCCACGACTCGGGCAACTCGATAAGACATTGCGCCGCTCTCCAGGCACTGATTAACAAGATCTAAACACTCGACGAAAATGCTTTCTAAAGGTGCTCCTTGACCAACTATCTGATGAGTGACTCAATCGCGACACGATGGCCTGGTTTGGTTTAGGCCCAAATACTCTGCGTTACAGACTCACTCTGCTGAGAAATCTAGGCCTGTTTTGCAGGCGATGAAAGGCATACACCTCTGCCTAGTTGCCGCTGATTGCCCCATTCCTACTTGCCGGATAAGGCAGGCCGTTTCTGTGTCTATGTAAAGCGAAACGCGTCCTCGAATGGTGAGGTGCTTAATATTCCCCTCACTTGGGGGTGCAATCGGGGGTGACAAAGAATGAGGATGGCGCGCGTTATCGCTGCGTCTTCTTGGTGGGCAATTGGTAGACGAGAATCAACGCGCGTGGGGGTCAGAGGGGGGGGGGGGGGTCAGGTAGGATGGGATGGAATGGGAAGATAGCGATCTGTCAGGCGGGCCCAATCCGAGACAGAATTGTTGCGTATCGCGCGTCTCACCAGGAGAGCAGGGAGGATGAGAAGACAAGTCGAGAATATGGGACCTCGATGCCGTTGAAATTGACCGCGACCGCACATCAGATCTTACCCCTCCTTGAGACCCCGTCGTTTCGGTAGAATTGAAAAATACATAGCAATGGCATTATCCCATCGCCGCTAGTCGAGCCCGCCAGATATTGCGGCATGTTATCTGGAGACACGGTTAAAAAGGGACGGTGTCGCCGCAGTGAAGTGCAGGTAAGGTAGTGGTCAATCGACCGACACTTTTGGCATCTGATGAGGGGCATGTGGAAAGGACGATACCAATACCCCCATCCTAGGCTACAACAGAAGTCCAGGGCACCATGATGGGGGTTCAATGGCCGCCGTCGGAAGACGACGGAGTCGCAATGACGGGATGGTGCTCGATAAAGCATCGCACGGTGGTCTCACTCGAAGTCGCTGCTCGTGATCAATTTACTCCCGCAATGGCAGAGCACTCAGAGCACTGGAGGCGGCCACATGAACGGGACGACATCGAGACACGGCGAAAACGACTCGGGCTGAGCTATTGGCAGATGAACCCCTCGGTTGTGAGCTGGTGAGCGGCAGACGAGGACAAACGGGCAATTATGGGCAATGCGCGCCGTTGCCGTTGCCGTCGCCGTCGCCCTCACGCTGCCTTAGAGTCCCGGCGGCGCGGCCCAGCCATCCACGAGACCGCCAACCGACCACCTCTTTCGCACTTTGATAGCGAGAAGACGAGAAGTAGAGGGGGGCTTGGTTGATCATGTGGCGACGCCGCTCGTCTTGGAAGGGTGTGGTCGTCGTCCATTGTCCTGGCAGTGTCTCCTTCTGACTGAGGACACTGATATGGAGAGCGACGTGTCCCGGACATGTCACTCATTGGTCGGTCAGGTTAGAATTGCGAGATAGTCGCATGTGGAGCTGTGATACCGCTCTGCTTCGTCTCCCCATCAGCGTAAATCAGTGTTGCACGACGACCGCAACTGAGTGCTCTGGCCTAGTCGCCGCTATCGATAACACACAGCTTGCTGCAGCGCCCAGACCGATGAGACAGTCCAGCCGAAGCCATGAGTGGAGGATGGCGACAAGACGCTCGCTGGCAACATTGCGTCGGCCGTCGCGGTGTTGCTGTTTCTAAGGCGGCATGTAAAACCTGGGAGGTTTCAATGTCCCTGCTACCCGCGAGAACCGCGCACGGTATTCAGTAGACCTAACGCATCTTGCCTTAGTGCAGGTTGTAGGCGGATTTCGTCTTCGACAATGGCACAACAGCTGCCCGAGGACTCGGTACGGCGTCTACAACTGGGCTTTTGTGAAAGGGCGGTTGGAACGGGCTGGCTCGATTATTCGTGCCGAGGAGGAAGCTTGGGACACATAATAGATTCCTATCAGGTTCCCAGCCTGCATGCGCCGTTTCCGTGAGCAAGCTGGGACGCTTCGGCGAGAGGCCTGATGTGACGGCCGCGAAAGAGAAGAAACCTTCGCTCCGAGTGCCGAGTGTCGAGTCTTGCGTGTTTTTGTCTCCGACTCCGCCGCCACTCAGTAGTTGCACCGACGGAAAAAGCAGAGACATGTTCCCCCCTTCCTTCACAGCGTGGGATGCTGCTGGTGAGTCCATCGTTTGGTCTCACCCATCCGGAAAGTTCGGGGGTGGAGGATTCGTCTCTCGCACTCCGTCGACGACGAAGAAGTGTGGAACGAGTCTGCGGGGTTCATCTCAGTGACGACACCGGTACACTCCGTCGTACAAGGCTGTTCGGGATAGGAACCTAAAGTCCGTCAAGTCCGAAGGCGAATGTGGCCGGAGTTCGTCTTCGTGTTGTCAGCAGCTGTAGACTGGTGTAGTAGAAATTAGAATTCGCAACAAATGATTCCGTTGGCGTGTCCGCTTCAACGCTCAGTAGAAACGGAGCCTTGGGCTTTGGGGGCCAGACAACGGTTGGTTGGCAGGGTCAGGACCCCTCTTTAGCAAGCATGCCGAATCTATCTAGCTGCAGGCGCCGTGTCGGAATGAAAGTCGGATTTTCCCAGGGATTGCCTGCTGCAATGAATGGTGGATGAGTCAAAGGAGCCATGACAGTTGTGGCGGTGCAGCGCAACATGCTGCCATGCCCTGTTGTGTACCTAGTAGCTGAAGGCAACGGATACCGATGGAAGCGCGGCGATTTTGCTCGTGAGGGGCGGGATCAATTGATGTCGTTCGGTCCATTGATGTCTTTGGTGGGATCCAATGGATGAAGGTAAGAGAGGTAGTGGTAATGGAGGAGTCGCAGGCAGAGGGAGATGGTATACCGGGGTAGGCCAGCTACGAGACCAGGGGCAGCGCAAGCGCAGGGCCGAGAGATCTAGGCTTGACTTGCATATGTCCGCTTGTGCGTATGGATATGTGTATGTAGGGCGGTTGTTCATGGTTTGCATCGCTACAAGTACCTCGGCTTCCTTAGAGCCATAGTATGTTTCGTGCGTATTGTGTGATGTGTTGTTCAAGCGGTAAGAGAAGAATTGGAGTTGTGGTCAGGTTGTTGCCCACCTCAGCTGAGGGTAACGGGAGTCGTGGGACTGCAAAGAAGGCCTTGGTACCGGTTCCGCAAAGGCCTGCGCCTGGGACAGTGCTTGGAAGTTGGCTCAGTCCGGTGTCATCGTCGGCTGGCGCGTACTGTCCTGGCGGGAATGGCTGTGAGTTGAGGGAAAAGAAGACGGGAGTTGGTGGAGAGAAGAGGTAGGCCGGGTACTTCAAAGCGAGATGCTGTACATGGTAGAGGTCGGGTACCTAAGAACAAGGTACCTAGGTGTAGAGGCGGGCAACTTCTTCGACATCCACATTGGCCGTGACGTCTTATCGATAAGTGGCGATCAAGCTGAGGTACCTAGGTAGGCACTACCTTCGATAAGGTACCTCACTGTAAGGTGGCTAGACCAGAAAGGGCTAAGGGAGTAAGTGTTTCGAAATCATAGGTACCTCACGGTTCCTACCTTACTAGGAGAGGGCCACTGTTCTGGCTCTTTCTTGCAGTTGCACTTCCACTTCCCATTTCTAATAATCTTCGCTTCGCTTTCCTTGTGACTCACACTCTCGCCGTCCAGTCACTTCGCGTCTTCATGCTCCATCTTGAATCACCTACCATAGTAGACCGCCCATTACCAAGAAACGAATGGTTGCAAAATGAGTCGTTCCCGCAACTCGGCGCACATGGAAGAGTCACTCAGCCCATCCCCTTCGCCATCGCCACGATACTCCGCCGACACGACACAGTGCATGTCTGAAGGCATAGCAGCGTGCTGGAAACGTCACGTCACGGTCACGGTCACGGTCACGGTCACGGTCACGGTCACGGTATCCCGTTTTCTTGGGAAAGAGTTTTCATAATGCCATTTTCAGTCATGGCCGCCGCATTGGGTCGGAGTGAAGCCAATTGATCCAAGCTGGAACTCAATCGACGGGAGGCAGCCCGCGGCAGTGCAGTCAATGTTCGCCCTCAATGCAATGCCTGATGCTGATGCTGGTCCTGGTCCTGGTCCTGGTCCTGGTCTCGTTCCCGTCGCAAATCGCCTGGCTCTTTCCCTCACCGCATGTACAAAAACAATTGCCTACGTACGGGGTGCCACTTTGGATGTGCAAGATTGACAGCTTCTTCGACCGACTCCTGGAGTAGGTACGCCATGGAAGGCATTGCGCATCTCACCGGCGAATAAGCACGCCATTGGCCAATTGGTCATCACCAAGCCCACTGCACCGCGTCGTCGTTGACATTGATGTCCACATCACCTCGTCCTCTGACTTTGCTTCTCTCTGTTGCCACGCTTTCCGCAACAATTGGTAGCCTATTCGCAAAAAAGGAGAAACTGGTACAACAAAAAAAAGGGCCAATCCACTCTGGAATTACACGTGTCTCTGCCGAATCTCTCGCGGCTTTCCTTCCAATTGGCACCTGTTTTTGTCAAAAGCTGACGACTGGCTACTGGCACTGCGCTTGCTCCCCGCCCATCGTCATGTCCAGCATGGAAACAGATGCAAGGCACACTGATCCGAGCAGATTGGTTTCATGACAGGCGTACCATGCGCTCGCTTTGTGTGTTTGTTTGGGCCTTCCTGCCGCACGGCTGGCCCCATGGCATGCGTTGGGCCACGATGAGTTGCATAACGGACAGGGCGAGGGCGGGCCAAACATGCGAAGAGTCCCATGGATGTTCGACCCCATGTTGTTGTTGTTGTTGATGTTGCTGGTCGACGTCACCTCTTGCTTCAAACATTGCTGTTCAACAGCAATCTCCAGTGCTTGGTTCACAGTCGAAATCTGTTGGCCTCGCTCGGTTCGAATAATCATTCTGTCATTGCTCGCTTTGTGATGGAACCATGACTTTTGGACCGGTCCTAGCAACAACAGTTCGGACCGGTATCAGAAGAGGTAGAAACTCAACTCAATCCGACTTGAGCCTTGTTGTTGAGGGTCCAGCAAAGCCCTCCCCGTTTGAGACGCTAGAAGCTCGTCGGCCGTCTTCCCTTGGCATCTTTTCGTGCCATCCCATGTTTTTGCTCTCAATGGGGCTAAAGGCAGCTAGCTGGCCCCCCTCTGAACTGTCGTCAATCGCAACGCCATCTCAACTCTCAGCCGCTGCACTTACAGCCCCATCTGTTTTGCCCTGCCCCGGCTTTTCTTCACGCTCACCAGCAACAGACAAGAGGAAGAGATAGGCGGATAGGGCCACAGAGACTAAGTGGCTAAGGTATCTATCTACCCAAGCAATACCGCCTCAAGCGCACAGCCATGGATGCGCCGTTTTGGAACCAACAGCGCAGCGTGCCGGGTTAAGCAGCCTAAGCAGCCTCGTGGGCTTCCCTGGCGGCAAGCTCTCCAAGTCTTGCTAGTTGATGGAAAGTGGTTGATTCTGCATAACGAAAAACACAGAGATCGTTGGGCCCGGCAACTTGGACAGTGGGCTTGGTGCTCCGGCTTCACAAACGTTTGAACAACCCCTCCCCCCGGCCTTGGGTATCGATCAGGTAGCAAGCGGGCGGTCCCCAGGCGCATCAGTACTGCGCAGGTTCAAAGGGGCTAGTTATTATTGGACCGCAGATGCTGTTGAACAAGACTGTGCTCATTGCGAATCCAATTGGCCTCTGGGGGCTGATATCATTGGGCATGGAGCGGCAACCGAGTGACTCTCTGTTCGAGACGCAGAATCAGAGACAAGCTGTCACCCGCCCACCCCTCTTGACACACCCCTCCGCCTACATAGTACCAAGGTACGCAGTAGGTGCCGTCAGATGGACCAGGCTTGGGTGCTTGGCTCCGGAGATGGTTGGCTGCTCTACAGATAACCTCAAGGGCAAGGTACTTCTTGCGTGAGAAGACAAGACTGGAGTCTGGAGTCTGTAGTTGGCCGTTTGTTCGGAGGGGTTGGCGGTCAGTTGAGCGCAGTGACGGGGTCATTGAGATGATGTGAGAACCGGTGGCTCTAGTGGGATCCGCTAGGTCAATTGTTCAATTGACCCTGGATAGAGTCAATTGAGAGTCAATGCCAAAATGACGAGGCCAATGGCACCTTTTTGCCGCTGGCTGGCAGGCCGGCCGTCGACACCGCCGCCGCAGCAGCGTTTGTTGTTCTGCCTTACCTTTCCTTTACTTGTGAACAGGCAGGCAGTCAGTCGCAGTCCAATGCATAAGTATCCGTAAGAGCCAATGGAATTCTGGTGTTCCATGCAAATGCAATTTAGCAGCGGCCAGAGCCGGGAGATGGCGGCAAGATTCTGCTGCCCGCGTCTTTGACCATTGACGTGGATTGGCGGCGGGGGAGGGGCAGGCTTTGTTTGCAGGAGAACCTATGGATACCTGGTACACTGAAGGACGATGAGCGACGCTGACTGCCCTGGACTGGTCGACCCGCAGTTGGGAGTACCAAAGATACCTAAGGCAGTAAGAGTAAGGTCCATGTCTCTTCGAATACATTTGTATCTTTTTAGCCTCCACTGTCACAGGTACCTAGCTCCAAAGCACTTGGTAAGGTATACTTTCAAGGTGAGGTATGCCCAAAAATACTGTGTCACCCTCGGAGCCAGTTCGCAGAGGCCTGGACTCATGGCGACGGGAGTGACTCTTTTGTGGTGGAATCGGTATACGTAGTAGATTTACCGACTATGCAATAGGTACCTAGGTATGTAGGTAGCGACTGGCCGGCTATCCACACGCCCCGCCCGGGCGCCTGATTGCGGTCGCATGGTTCAGTGTTTTCTGCTCTCGATGAGCGGGAAAGCAGGCGCAGCTGCGTGCAAGCGCAGGATCCGAGAAAGAAAGAAGCTGGAGACATGGCGCTACAGCATGAACTTGGTAAATCCTCCTGGGGCCGTCCTGGCTGTCTTATTTTTGAGTACCTGAACTCAATGCCATTCTGCAAAAGAACCGACCAAACCAGGCATCCGTCGTCAATTAATTGCAAAACGATACACAGCTCTTGATACCGTTCACTGCACCTGCTGTTGCTGTTGAGAGAAAAGAGGGCGGGGGTGCAATTGAGGTGACCTTACCCTGATGTAGGGGTGACATTATAAACGAGGGGGCTAGAGCGGGTCATGGTACAAGGTTGGAGTGAGTGTGAGGTGGACATGTGGACAGCTGGGCGGCGGGCGTGGCTCAGTCCAGTGACTCTTTTCAGCCAAAACCAGATGCAAGCTAAATGGGATGCAGAGTACGTACCAGCGGTATCCACCGCGAATTAGGCAGGCTCCACGTCCACGCCCTCCCAAGGAAGTGGAAGTGCAGGTGCAATGGAAGTGGTGGTCCTTGGTCCTTCCTCCCCCGGACTTTCTGGTCTGTCACTGTCCTTCTGTATCGCACTTGTTTCCTCCGTCCGTCTGCCTGGGCGTGGGCGAGGGCGTTGGCGTTGGCGTTGGCGTTGACGTTGGCGGTGTACCTCTGATGTGTAATAACAAGTTATATAATCCAAGTACCTTTTCCTGCCTAGTATTCGTAAGCCCAACCTAAGTACCTTCCATTAGGTACCTTACTACATTACCTTGACTGCCAACACTGAAAGAACTAGGCCCTTCTCATTCTCTACCCAACTCTTCCTTTCCTCTCTCTTCCTCCCGTCCTCATCATCCGCTTTGCGCCAGGCCAGGCTTCGTCTCACTTCCATTCCTTCTTATTCTCCTTGTCGCTGCTGTTCTCAACTACGACCTCCCTCCTCTTTTCCCCTCTCTTCTAGGTCTGCTAATTCGCGGTTTCGGTCATTGCATAGACATTTTTCAACCAACCCGCGTCCTGAGTATCCGCTCGGTATCCATCGCCACTATCGATACCATTCACAGTGTTTCTACCTACCCGACCTCGCCTGGGGCTCCGGGCTCTCGTACGAATACATACATAGCCCGCTGCTACCGCCACCCTTCCGCATCAAGAACCACCTCAGCAATTGCCCCTGTTGACGCTCAACTTCTCCGTTGATGAATTGGTTCGAGT
Organism: Colletotrichum karsti; assembly: GCF_011947395.1. NCBI lineage: Eukaryota > Fungi > Ascomycota > Sordariomycetes > Glomerellales > Glomerellaceae > Colletotrichum > Colletotrichum karsti. Next base: position 13,943 of record NW_024065939.1, read on the forward strand.
CAATCGAGCCTATTCGTCGCAATCCAACGCACAAGTAACCGCATATTGCATCTCTTGTTTCCATTGACGAGTCACCACGTCAGCGACCGGCCGCAGTAAAGCGACAACCATAACAAGCTTCCGCAGTGGACGTCATTATCCGTAGGCACCCACGCCTACATCAATAACAACAACACCAACACCACCACCCCATTCACGCCTCCGCTTGCACCCCAAGTCAATCACACCACTGGCAAAGACGACACACCAGAGACACAACGACTCTACGCCCTCCGATTCATCGCAATTCATCCTCCAATTGCCGGCTTCTACTACTCGGCTCCCTCGCCGTCCATCCTCTTCCATCTACCGCCGAAACTCAATCTCACCTCCGATACCCGTCTGCCTCGCCACCCTCCGACACCGTATAAAATGGCTGACAAACCCACCAATTCACGCCCTTCCACCTTCATCGACTCGGCGCGCATTTCTCAAAATACCCCATTCAACATGTCTGCGACGAAGTCACCCTCGTCCGCTTCCATCCCACAGACAATGGACTCCAACTATTCAAAAATCCCGTCGCAAACAATCTCAATGGCTCGCGACGCTTCGAAAAAGGCATTTGATATCAGCAGCCTCATGTCACCTCCCGAACCCGTTCCTTTCGACAGCTTCAGCTCAGGCCAACACAATGCGTCGTCCGTCTCTGGTGCCCACAGGGGTCATGAGGCGACCAAGCCCAGTATGCCCATGTCACCTCCTGTCTCGCCCTATATCGCCGAGTCCGCCAACCCTCCTGTGCCCGACACTCCTGCGAGCATGAGCATGGCCAAGGACCCGATCTTGTATCCTCGCGACGACACGGCCTCGAGCCCGACCCAGCCACCGCTGTTCCCCACCACCGAGACAATTGAGCATCGGCGCATCGTCGACGAGCATATCGGTGCGCGGCCTCCAGGTCTATTTCGCGAAGGATCTCCTCCGCAAAGAGAAGATTATGAGCTAGCCCTTCAACTCCAGTCTCACGTCATGAAACTTTTCGAGGGCAACAGGAAGTCGTGGTTCGAGAAGGAACGCGATCAAGTCAGGGCTGATCGAAAGTTGAACAGCGCCCGTTGGAACAGTATCGTGCGATACCAAAACATTGCCCCCGCCAAGTCTGCGCCGACCAAGAGTTCGAAGCCCGTCTCAGCCAGGCCAAAGGCTACCTCGTCTGCCAACCCCAAGGCCGATAGAGTCGCCAAGCCTTCTCAGGCCCCTCGGCCTGTGCGCACCAGCCCTCCCACGAGGCATGTTCGTCGTGTCAGTGCCACCCCGGATCCTGCTCGTCGCGTTGTCGCACCCAACAGAGAGGATCGCGATTTTGGCGCACTACCTGAATACTGCCCGCCGGCATCTTCTCTTCCCGACAAGCCCAACTGCTTGAAGGTTGACTGGAAGGGCGCCCCCATCGATCTTAGCGACGACCCAAATATCAGCCTGCTTCATCCCGACGAGGTCAGCCTAGCAGCGAATCTCCGCCTCGACTGCGCCACCTATCTCACCAGCAAGCGTCGCATCTTCGTCCGGCGGCTGGAGTGTGCTAGGGTGGGCAAGGAGTTTCGCAAAACGGATGCTCAGCAAGCTTGCAAGATCGATGTGAACAAGGCATCGAAGCTCTGGACTGCCTTCGACAAAGTTGGCTGGCTGGATCTGAAGTGGATGAGTCGATTCATCTGAGCACCTCGCTTTCCCTCTTTTGATGGATCATCTGGTATGATCTGTACTCTCATGAGGAAAACCTGATACATCGTTTATTTCCATGATAACGCCTTTCTATGACACCACTTTGTCCAGCCATATCACGATACACGGCCAGCACAACAACTCTACCATTTCCGTTTCTCAAATTTTCGGTTTTTGCATCAGCGATCTCGGTTTTAGGAATGTCTTTCAAGTATTTGGCGACCAAGGATCTTGGGGATTCTGGTTATAGCTCCGGCATACATGCTGTGTTCATGGGTGGATTTCCTCGTCGTCTGTTTTTCATTTTGGGGAAGTTTCGCATTACATCCAGCATCCCATCACGGTCATAGCCTTCGACATGTCAGAGCATAAGGGATTACTACCACGATACCCGGAGTGCGACAGAAATCTGATTACCCCAGTCATGTCACCCCACTCCATACCATTTTTCTTTTGTTGGGTTTTGTTTTTCCTCCTCATCTTGTACGTTTGCATCTGGGTCAATTGGTCATCATACCCCCTTTGTTATGAGATTGCGATCGGGAGGCATTTGGTTTCTGGTCGGGGCAGGATTACGTGACTTGGCCGGCGTGGTCATTATACACGGTCGGCGGATACGGAGGGTAGAAGAGAGAACGGATCTCGGGACTTGGTTGCCCATCAGTCTCCCTGGGGGCACTATTACCTCAGACAGTACACATGCCGTGACAGGCATAATCAAGAAGCACAATTGTGAAATCAACAGCAACACCGAGGTGAAGGTGTATAAGCCAATAATGGCAGTGAGTAATGGCAGTGAGTTGGCCACATGGATTGATGCAAGATGAAGCCGTTGTTGGCGTCGTCTTTGGAATGCGTACCCCCTGGTTCAGCCCTACGGTGATGCGAAATTAAGGTAACGAAAACGACCAAAGCTGCTTTGGAGGGGCGTGTCGTCGAGGGTGAACCCCTGCCACTGCCGTGATAGGCTCTTAGCGGAGCACTCGGTTGAGCTGATCGACGACGCGGGCGGGACGTTCGGATCGAGACCAGCGCAGGTGTCAAAAGGCCCTTGCTCCACTGCACCGTCGCGTCGGCGCGGGCGGGGCTATCCCGGTCCCGGGAGAACCGAAGCAGCTTGGGGCGCACCTCACGCGCGTCATTGGGGCAGTCGTGGCTTACCTTACTGCAGAGGGTTAGGTGAGTGAAAGATGACTGTAGGTCTCAACGTACTTGATTTATTCGTCAAATGATGCATATTGTCATTGCTATCCAATTACGATTATTACTTGTAACACAGTCCATCATCCTGGCTTCCATGGAGTAAGTTATACTCGGAGCTGAATGAGTGAGTGACTCTTACCCGGCCCATAGTCAAGTCACGGAGGGAGGGCATCTTCATCGAGTCAGTTGAACAATGTCCGTCCCTTTTGTAACGCTCGTTATTTACACACTGAACATCTTCTAGGCGCAGCATGTTGCTTTCTACCCATGGTCAACGTGACACTCCCTCTGAAAGCGAAACATGGTCATGTATTTGTGCTTAGGGATGATTTTTCACGATTCCCAACAGAAACAAGATGCATTGGTCGTGTTTCCAGTCTTCTTCTGCAGGTGAGGTAGCTGCAGGCACGCCCCCCTCAAGTATGCCCTACTGCCTGCCTCATTAATGTGACGGTTGGAATGGAAGAAAAAATCTCAACCGTTTGGTGAATAATGCTGACGCTTGCACTGAAGAAAAAAATCGTTGCTTCCTTTCCGCAGCGGGTGGCCCGTACCATCCCGGCGCCTCGTGCGCGTGAGTGCGTGCGTGCGTGTGTGGCAGGCGGGATGTGTGCAGACGGGTCGCAGCCCGGTAGGTAAGTTACAGCATCCCCCGGTCTGCCACCTATGGTACCGCCGCCTGCCACGGGGGTGTGCAGTTAAGCGTTGGTCAGGTTGTTGATACCTTACCCGGACACCTAAGACGAGGTCATCATGGCCTGAGGCAGGTCAGCAGCGACGCAAAAAATAAAAACAAAAAAGAGAAGAATCCAGCTGGCTGTTGCGCCGATAAGCTATCGATAAGCCAGCCGGCCGGACCAGACCTTCCTGACCACTGACCACCGCTTGGACAGGTTTCCAGAATGTTTCCCTTCAGACCAAACCGGCCCCATGCTATGACCCCGACTCCTGGGTCTTGTATTTCCGACACGATTGGCGAACGGTTCGAACGTCAGTTGAACCATTCCTCTGGACTCGGTTCGCATCAATCAAGTGCATGGGCCGTTTTGTTGCGGCCGGATCTTGCCATTCTCGTCAAGAGAGACGTGAGAACAGTCGTTCGTGGCCATTGTCACTTGGCATTGCGAAGTTCTCGTTCGATACATCCGTCCATGTTTGCTACCTCAGCCAGATAACGGGCAGCAAGGGCTGTCATCCTCCGCTAGAAGCTACCCGCGTCGTTCCGTTACCGCCTTGTCTGTTGAACGTTGCCCGTCCCCATCGCTTTCAGATGCCACTCAGATCTATCAAGTCTTCCTCCGTTGAAGAACAAGAAAGCCTCGATGATGCAGCAGACGCAAAAGACGTCCGCGCACAGCCGGAAGTCGACATGTCCGAGTTCGTGTTACGAAATGCTGTGCTGCAAGGACCTCTGAAAACAAAATCAGCAACAATCAACGGCAGAGGGGGGACACGGCCCTACCTATGACACTTCCTATCACAAGGCGCTTCGCGGGCGTCCATCCGTCGTCCACAGCGCATGCCGCAGCCCCCGTCTCCTGCGAGCATCTCCCATTCGTCCGGCTGGCTGATACGGATCTCTCTCCGATGCTCCTCGCAGAATACGGCGACATAGCTAGCTCTGGAACACTTCATCCTGTTCAGCGCCTCACTCCAGATGGGTCGGGCTGAGGAGTCGAGTAGGTTCTGCGCGTCCCCAAACATTGCGAGCAGCCGCCGCGGGCGACTGAGGGCTACAATTACACGCCTCAAGTCGCTCAAGAAACCGGCGCCAGGCTTCTTCCTATCCTCTGGGCTACGTGTGACCGAGACCAAAACAACGTCGTTCTCCTTTCCCTGGTATCCGTCCACAGTCTGGACCTCCGGCCCGAAGCCTCTTCGGCCCTCCACGCCTGTTCGTCCATGCAAAACAGTACGACTGCGGTTCTTGTGGCGCAGAAGATTCTCGATGTAGGCCTTTTGGCCGCTGTAGAAAGTCAAGATAGTGATCTCAGATGGTTCCGTTCCGTTGGTCGTCAGATGGCTGTACAGCCCCACAATCATCTCGGCCTCGAATGCGTTGAACTTGCTGGCATAGCGATTCGTTGACTCGGGACGCTCGTGGTCAAACCACAACAAACGCTGAGAACCCATCCCGGGGACAGTATCCTGGCTGCGGGTGCACTCGTGATCGACCAGAAGCGGGTACCAAGCATTGAGCAGCTCGCGAATGTCCGGTGCCATCCGTCTTTGTACCTGAAGACTTGAGTACTCTACGCCTCTCTCCACAAGACGCTGGAATAGCGAGACGTTGAGATGGAAAGGCGGCCTGCTCAGCTCTAGCACGTCGGCATGCGGCGCCAGCTGCATGTGGTCGCCAACGAGAATCATCTGCTGCAGAGATGGGAACAATGCCGCGGTGACGTTGGCCTCTCGGGTTTCGGCGGCCTCTTCAATCATCATGACCCGGGGCTCCAGAGCGGCGATGAGCCCGCGGTACTTGGTGAGGCCCGTTGTTGTGCACCCTATAATACGCGCTCCTGATTTCCGGATCGTGTCGATATCTTCTTGCCATCTGGCGAACTTCAGTTCCTTGGCGACGTCGTTGATCTTCTCGAATATTTTCCCGAGAGCTACTTTGGTGGAGGCGATGTATCGCTGCTCGAGGTGCCGGTATACAGTTCCGCGGTAGCGACTTGAGACATCCCACAGGTCCTGATGATGATCCAAGAGCCGCCGAGCGCGAATCTCCCAGTCGTCACATGGATCCGTGGTCATTTTCATGCCGTTCCAACGTGAGATCAGGATGGGCTTGCCTGACAGCTGTTCCTTCTTCGCGTTCACGGAGAAGCTGGACCCGCCGTCTTCAGAATTGCAACCTCCCTCGCTGCCAACCTCGTTTTTCAAAGGCACATGGATGCTTCGGTGTGGCTCAGCAGACAGCACCTGGTCTCCAAGCCAAGGCCCGAACGGATGCTTGGAGACTTCTCCTGCAATGTGGTCGACAGAGCCACTCCACCCATCCATGATCGAGGCATGCTGCTGACCGGTGATCAGGCCAATTTCGTGAAGATGCTCGGGCAGGATCAGCTGCTGAAGAAACGGCGGAAAGCAGCGCTGAAGGAGAAGCTTAGCCTGGGATTTAAGGGAATCAAGTCGTTTCTGGAAATGATCTCTTCTCCATCTCCCTCGCGACTGTGTCCGCAGATTGAAAAGAGTCCGCTGGGAGACCGTCGCATCCTTGGCCTGTCCACCAAGACGAACAAAGCTCACGCCGAGCTTGTGGCAACGAATTAACAGCTCGTCAACAGTATCGTTCTTTTGGGCCGTAATGATGATCGGAATATTGGCTGGCTGCATGATCAGTAGAACACTGAGCGCGGCCATGGATGTGTGAGTCTTCCCGGTTCCAGGAGGTCCTTGAACAATGGCCAGCTCTTTGGTGACCATGCGCTGCAGTGCGAGCATTTGTGACCCGTCTAGACCCGCCTTCTTTTGGGCATAGTCAGGCACATCGCCAAGAGTAGGGATGCGAAGGGGAGCAGCGCGGGACCGCGTGCTTTCGCAAAGCGCCGAGACATCCAAAGAAGACGTGGACTTTGGTAGGAATAGTGGCCTGTCAACAGAATTCGCGCCTTTGAACAGGTACTTGTCAAACGGCGACCTATCGATGATTAGTGCTCAGCCGTTGGAAACAGCGGAAATCAGACCTACTCGGACTTTGCAGCCTGCTTCAGACCTTCCATGACATGTCGAACCGCCTCGAAGTAGTTGGACCGGGCCTCGATCATGACGAACTCTTGGTCAGGTTCCATAGTGTTCGCAGTCGCTTGGGGATCGTGGATCTCTAAATCCAGCGGAGGAGGGGTCACTGGGCTGTCGATGGCCTCGTCGTAGCGGCCCGTCACAACAGCCACGATGCATTGCGTCTTGAAGTTGTCAGAGATGGGCGAGAGTGCAACGACGGTTCCCGGGACAAGACGCTGAGATGCAGGCCAGTTGACGAGCTGGCGGGTGCGTATGGCTGAGAAGGTGACTCGCACCATGACTCCGAGGCGGATGATGTTGGCTCCGCGAACGAAAACCTAGGAAGTCGCATCGTTAATCTGAGTCCACCCCTTTGTCGCTGTGTCCATTTTCGGAAAGATTACCTCAGTGTAGACGCATGTTTCGGTGCTTTCTGTCATCTCAGGGGCGGACCTGTACTCCTGCACAGCCTTACGGAGTGGTTCGACACCCTCATGCCGAAGAATGCTGTACTGGACCTCGAGATAGGCATCCTTGCTCGGGTATGCAGCATTGAGATTATTGGGCTTCGGAAGTATGCCGACCTCTCTGGTTACTTCCTCGGCTAGGGGAATCTCAGATGTACTGCGCCAACCTACCCCAGCTTCGGAGTAGATGTGGGATCGCAGTATGGTACTCGCCCGATCTGACATGAAGGACTGCAACTGCATTGTTTCAGTACTCTAACAGAGAAATATAAGGTAGGTGTAGAAAGAATGATTGATGGAAAACAACACTGCTGGGGGTGAAAGAAGTGAGGGATGAGAACACAGGTTGGCCAGAATTTCGTGTCAATGAGGTAAGGGTATGTGAACTGAAGTGAAGCCAAAAGCCCAGCGTAGAATTGCCTTATTAAACAACCCAAATGAGCGAAATGGTCTCTTTTGCCTTGCTCCAGGAAAACTCAGTGACTGCGCTTACAAGAATGACGCAGCATCAATCTTGAGATTGTTCATATGGAGGAGACAGGAAGAATGCCGACGGATCAAATGCTGCCGAGAGGGAACAGACCGGTGTATCAAGAGGGTTATTTCACCCACGGAATTCCTATGTGTTTCCGGAAGAAATAGCTGCAGCTGCGCACGTTGACTGCAACGGCGAGGAAGAGGCCTTGCTTGGAAAATTCAAGTAAGGCAGCGACTCGTGAAGATCGATGGAAGAGGGCTCATCGACGTGATATACCCTTAGAAATCATGGTTGAGCGGTGAGCTACTGTTTGTGGAAGAAACACTGCAATGCGTTTGGCATCTCGTCTTGGACTAGACAACATTACTTTTTGGAGGCCCGAAAACATCTCGGCCGGCTACTTGCATGGAAAGCGAGCCTGTTTGCTTGGAAAGAAAAACAAAAACCGACTAGTCATTGGAAACCCAGCAAACTACCCGGGCCATTGTGTATGTATGTACTGGAAGTTAGTCTCGGGAAGCAGGATATAGGAGAGAGCATATAAATTCGAAGTGGAAGGAATGACGATTGCAAGCGCCGGCCCTGTGGACCCGCTTGGAGCGCCGCCGTCCCCGGGAGATTCGGTCGCCGACCGGCCGAATCGGGGTAGGTGTAACCTAGGTGCCAACGGCCGGCGTGAGTGGGTCTCCGAGGTACGTGGCGGTGCCCTGCCTTCAGTTGCATCTGCGTGTTGGAAAGTGGTCTTCGAAGGCATCATGTAGCAGAGGCGTCACTGTCGAAATCTGACGCCATAATCGACTTCAACAAATAGACCTTTTTTTTTTTCCCCCCAGGTACCTAGTTAGGCACGGATAGGTTGTCCAAGTGAAGGTACGGTGCACGGGCCGACACTTTATCTCTAAGGTACTGAGGACTGTGGGTAAGGCAGCGCATCCCCGCTAAGGTAGGCCTGGGGAGCTGCTTCAACATCAGGGCACGTCGCGACTCAAGCTTTCGCGACGTATCCGTCAACCAGTTCCAATTCCAACTTCGCCTCCGCCTACGCCTCCGCCTCACCTACTGATACCTGCATTCGTATAGACGACGTGTTTTGGACCAGTTTCAACTCATCAATTACCCCATAGTCGCTGCAACAACTGCGTATACCTTTCACGTAACCTGTCCGGGCGCGCGCGCGCGCAAACGACCGACGTCGCGAAGAATACTGCGGAAGCTCCGAGCTTGCCGAAGGAGAATCAGGCCTGGCAGTTCATCGTTAGACTAGGAATCTTCAGAATGGATGACGATGACAGAGGTAAGAGTTGCGCACGTCTACACTCAAGCCAGGTCTTGCTGACTGGCTTGCTTTGGCGCAACAGATTCGAACGCGAGCTCCGAGAACGATCAAGATGAGGTCATGGAAGATGTAGACGATGCCGACGGCGATATGGAACCCGAGGAAGACGACAACGAGGACGACCAAGAAGATGGCGACCGAGAAGAAACCGCCGACGATGCACAAGACAAGGGCAACGAGGAGGCCTCGGGAGACCAAAGAGATGGGTCGAGAGCCAACTCGGCGAGTGCCAGGTCTCCAAAGGGCAAGTCACCACAACCCATCTCGACTCTTTTCCCGACCGTTCGACCAGAGGCCGTCAATGCCAGGCTATACGATATTGTCCCAACCATGGCTGCCCCGCAGGCCACAAGCATCAACGCCATAGCTATCACCCCCGATCTTCGATACTGGATGACAGGAGGATCCGACGGCTACATCCGCAAATACGATGGTCCAGGTACCATCAACGGCAAGCAGCTTCTCACAGTGGCACAAAGACATCCTTTTGTCGACAGTGTCGTCAAAGCGGGCATTCTGATGTCTTATTGGGAGAACGAGGAGCCAGGGCCCCCAAACCCGAGAGGTAACGAAGAACACGTCCTGTCGCCAGTTTACTCTTTGGCAGTACACTCCCAGGCTCTCTGGCTGCTGTCAGGTCTCGAGTCCGGCGGTATCAACCTTCAAAGCGTGCGACACGACGAAGGCAAGCGCATCACCTGCCTCCAGCAACATACCAATGCCGTAAGCGTCTTGTCATTAGCGCAAGACGAGAAAAGCGTATTGAGCGGCAGCTGGGACAAGAACATCTTTGATTGGGATCTGAATACAGGAACAGTGAAGCGCTCCTTCGATGGTAGTGGAGGCCAGATATCTGCCATCGAGCTACGCCCAGTGAACGGAGCGCCAATCCCTGCCGACGCGATGGAGGAAGACATCAAGTTCGACACCACTTTCAGCTCAAACAACGGAAAACCCGTGCAGAATGGCACCAGCGGCGGCGTGAACGGTGCTGACTCCCAAATACCCAACCCCTCTGGCGGTGTTGAGGGACAGGCATCCCCAGCTCACGAATCACTGTTTGGCGGCAGTGACACTGGTTCATTATTTGGCGACAACGTGGGTGGAAACTATGGTGGTGATGATGATGACGAATTCTCGAGGGCCATGGGGGATATGGGCATGCCGACTCTTCACGACGGTTCAGGGCAGGATGGTGGTATGGACCACTCCGCCGACATTGACATGACGAATGCCTTCAGCGCCGACACGACCTCGGCACCAGCAGTCCAGCCACCAGAAACCAGCAGTCCCGAAGCCTCGAGGAATCAGGTGCAGGCACAAACTGCGGATTCCAGTGCTGTAGATGCACAGCTGATGCAGGATGTTGCGAACGCCGAAGCACAACCAGCGTCGAACTTTGGAGACGCTGCAGCAGCACCCGATGGACAGCCATCAGAACCTGCGCCGGGATCACCATCCCTTATCTTCGCGTCAGACCCTCCTGCTCCTGCCATGGACCCCACTCAAACCGCCGACACCATCTTCTTCTCTGCGGCCATCGATGGCCCAATTCGACTTTGGGACCGGCGTGTTCAGGATCCCGTCGCAAGAATAGGCAACCAACGTGGTGTTCCTCCTTGGTGTATGGGAGCATGCTGGAGTCCGGATGGCAACTGGATCTATGCTGGTAGACGTAACGGAACTGTGGAAGAGTACAGCATACACAAGGCTCGAAGCGGCTGGGCACCGGAACGAACTCTGAAATTCCCTACCGGAAGCGGAGCAGTGAGTGCCGTGCGAGCGATGCCCAACGGACGCCATCTGGTCTGGTAAGTTTCGTCACCTTCAACACATTTTTCCGTCGCGGAGCTGAAAGCTGACCATGGGTAGTGCATCACACGACATTATGCGGTTGTATGATCTCAAAGATACGCGTGCCTTTAAGCATTCCACCGTCCCCTTCCTCATTATCCCAGGACCTCCGCGCGCCGGTGTCATCTCGTCGCTGTACATTGACCGGACTTGCCGCTTCATGCTCTCCGCCGCCGGAACACGTGGTTGGGAAGGGACGAGTACGGAGGTTTTGATCGGATATGAAATCAACGTGACTGCGGACAAATGAATGGCTAGCTGTTGGTTCTGGATACGGTGCTTGGAAAAGAAAATCTTCATTCCATTAGAGAAGCGTATGGAGTATGGATATAGCTCTTGGTGCTTGTTTGTTTTGAATGAGCTCCCATTAATTGGGCGTTAAGGAAGTCATGAGACCTGGGTCGCGAGGGTTCTTCAATGCTCTTATTTGTCTCCTCGCAAACTTCTACGCCGCAATTTGTTTCGCAGGACACTTCAATGCTCAAATTGCGCCCAAAATGTCGATTTCCCGGTCATCGCTATTATGATGACTGCACTATGGAGGTTGTTGAACACAAACCGTCGGATGAAGCTCCAACGGCCGATACTCCCCCTCACCCCTCGCGGCCTAGCGGCCTCATCCTCTCCCTACTGATAAGCGGAAGACGGCAAAGTGCCCTGTGCGCCGTGCAATAAAATTTGTTGCCGGGGGCACTTGGCTTTTCCCCGGATTGGCTCGGACCTGCGATGTTACCCCAGACTCCCCAACTTCACCACACCACATCCCCTGTTGACCGGGGGTTTGCGTTATCTCGACTGTCGCTTCGATCGCCTTCACGCTGCATTCGAATCCCTCCAACGATAAAGACTAGCCACTCGGTGCTCTTACCGGTATTTGCCGGGGATGAGGGGGCGTTGATGCCCGTGACTGTTGAATACGACCGGACGTGACCCGGCGCCGTCTGCCTGGGTGGGAATAAGATGAACATGTCGCCCCCGCACATTTCGAACCCGGCCTGTACCGAAGATGAAGTCCAACCTCTTCTCTCTCGGATAGACGATTCATCACACAGTACCAGTTCCGCAATGGGATCCAAAGATATCGAGACCATCGTTACCGGTCCGGACGCGAAGCCCTGCGCTGATGATGCTGCCCTCGCAGAGGCTATTCGCCTCGAGCACAACTTGACGTTCTCGCAGGCCGTCAAACTCTATCCGGCTGCGATAGGGTGGTCTGCTTTTGTGTCTCTAGGAGTCATCATGCTGGCCTTCGATCCTCAACTTCTGGGAAATCTTTATGCCACGCCCCAGTTCCAACGAGACTTCGGCTACGAATATCAAGGCTCTGTAAGTTGACTGGCCCACCCTCCTGAGAGCACCGTTAACAAGACCCAGTATATTATCAGTAAGAGAACCTCCCACATTGCTCTTTATTGAATATTCGTTGTAACGAGTGTCATAGGCGCGGCATGGCAGACCGGGCTTTCTATGGGCAATCCAGTCGGCCAAGTAGTCGGTGCTCTCTTTGCCGCCTACCCCATGGACTGGTTCGGCCGCAAAGTCACGTTCGCCGCCTGTGTTGTTCTGACGGCCGGAATCGTCTTCATCCAATTTTTTGCCCGTTCCCTGCCTGTGCTCCTCGTGGGCGAGCTTCTTGGTGGCCTCGTCCTCGGTATGTATGTCGTCATCGCGCCAGCCTATGCATCTGAGGTTTGTCCTACCGCGCTTCGTGGTCATTTGACGTCCTATGTCAATCTCTGCTTCGTTGCCGGGCAACTTCTGGCCAACGGCGTCACCGCTGGCACATCAAAGCTCAAGAACCATTGGGCTTACTCTCTACCGTTTGCCTTGCAATGGTTCTGGATCCTCGTCATCCTACCAGGTCTGCTTTTCGTACCTGAAAGCCCCTGGTGGCTCGTTCGAAAAGAGAGAATGGACGAAGCGGAAAGGAGCCTCCGTCGACTGGCTTCGGAGAAGGTCAACGTGGCCGCTTCTCTTGCTTTCATCGTAGAGACCGATAGGCTGGAGCAAGAACTAGAAGCGGGAAGCACATACCGGGACTGCCTGAAGGGGGTCAACTTGAGACGAACAGAGATATCTGTTGGTGCTTACTGCACCCAAGTTCTCAGCGGTATTTACCTGATCAACTACGGCACATACTTCTTCCAGCAAGCCGGCTTGCCCACTGACAAGGCTTTTGACATGGCCATTGGTTTTCTCGGTTCGTCGAAACATCCCGCGTGTGACTGTCTGACCTGACTGATCCGATGTCTCCTAGCTGTTGGTTTTCTCGGAACCGTCATTTCGTGGTATTTCTTGATTCACTACGGCCGAAGGACCATATATCTCACTGGTTTGGCTGCCTTGGTTGTACTGCAGCTTCTCATCGGGATTTTGGATTGCGTTCCCGGGAGGCCGTCAGGCGTGACGTGGGCCGAGTCATCTCTCATGCTGGTATGGAACTTCGCCTACGATTTATCAGTCGGACCCGTCTGCTTCGTCCTCATCTCAGAAGCCTCCGCAACACGGGTACGGTCAAAGACCATCGCCCTTGCGACCGCTGCACAGGGTGTTCTTGGCATCATCATGACCGTCGCCATCCCGTACATGATCAACCCAGATGAAGCAAATATGCAGGGCAAGCTCGGTTTCTTCTTCGGGGGTCTCGCCGCATTGTGCTTTGGCTGGGCTTTCTTCCGAATTCCCGAAACGATGGGTCGCACGTATGAAGAGCTTGACATCTTATTCGACAAGCGCATTCCCGCACGTGAATTCAAGGGTTACATTGTCGAGGGCATTTCTTCCCACCATGTCAGGGACGAATGATTGCATCGCACTTTTAGTTGGATTATCAGATTAAGAGAATGAGAGAATATTATGCGACTTGACGTCACTGCACCGGATATACAGCTCATGCGTTATGGTCCATCGTGTCTTCTACCAGTTTCCACATGGCATTGTATGCCTCGTTGCAGGCCTCTTCTATTCCCTTCCGACACGATCCATGACGCTTGAATTATAACTATGGACTTTAACTGTCGTGGAACCTTGTGAATCATCTGGATGCGGAGGAAAACAGGCCTTGGGTGTACTGCCAATGCGGCAATGCGGCCTCACGTATCCTCAGTATCTGCATCATAGTCATCATCATCCGGATGGTACCCGAGAGGTAGCATTTCTTCCGGAACGTCTGGCTGGTATTTCTGGGCAAATTTGCTCGTCTGGATTTGGTTATCGTCCTCTTTTACGACTACCAACCTGGTTTTCGGTTCAACAGGACCAGTCAAATCCCAAAATGGCCTGCCGTCTGTTCTTCTACCTAGCACCAGACTCAAGGCTGTCTCTGGCGTTGAATTTAAATTCACAGAGGTCAGCAGCGCCAACGGGTTCCGGCTGCAGTCTTGCGCAACTTTGGGACTCTGAGCTGGGGCAAGCTTTGGCGATGGCAAGTCCATTACGTCAGAGCTGTCGAGAAGCCCAGCATCAGACATGTCGGAGCCTCCCGACTCGATTATACCTCTGGGCGGGCGAAATTTCGAAGTCCAATCCTGCAGATGAGGCTCGTGGGAGATGTCTTCTCCCGCAGGTAGTATGAACCTGGTCTGGACGACGACAACTTTTGATGATCCATTCCAGTTGCCGCCAGCTAGAGTTCTTATGTAGGACAACATTCAATGGAGTGATATCAATCGAGCGAATGATCCGGCGGTGGTGTGATGTTTGCTCGGTTTTGGCGTGGTCTCGTCTTGTTGAAAACTTCCAATCCAGATTGGGCAATGTCATGTAGTTGATGACAATCAAATTCGCCCATGTTCGTTCAGCATACCTGACTTAATTTAATAGTCCTTTCTCACTGGATCACAGTCTCCACTCCACTGTTCCTCATAAAACATGGGTACTCGTGATGATAATCGAATTGTCAGTTGCTTTGTTCATTCACAGTCCGTCGCCAGCGACATTGTTCGGCAGTACCTTTTACCGCAGAACAACGATGTAAGTCAGCAACCCTACGAAAGTCGCAATTGTTTGAAATCAAAGCTATGTCTCCAAAATCCGTCACTTTGCTGTCCTGCACGGAAGCTAGGCAGGCAGTCCTGCAACAGCATATGACAGGGTTCGAGAAAGATGCAGGGGAGACCGGACGCTTCATGCCTCGATGAGCATCGCTTTGATCGCTCGAGTCTATGCATCTCAGATATCCATAGAAGAGCCAAAATGATGCCTTTTTTTCTGGTTTATTTTTATTCAGCTCTGTCAGGTCGAGGTAATTGCAAACTTGCACCGGGTAACAGATCTCGCGGCGAGGAGTAACGTCCCATGCACGCATCTCGAACTAGGCTTCCAATGCACGGTGACCTTGGTTCGCCACACCGCTACCAATCATGATGCTCTCAGGCACACCAGCCCCGGCATTTATCAGATTGCACTGCAGTGACGCTTCTGCTAACCAGTGATCATCGCGCCAAGGTGAAGTAAGCTGCATCACCACTCTTCTTTTCCCCATTCCCCGCATGAAAAGTAGTAGAACGGCGAGAAGTCCGAGAAGCAACACCAACGTCACCTCGGCAGACGAATCTACCGAACAGAACAGCCTGCTATTCTTCCCCTCATCCCCTCATCCCCATGTTTCTCCTCATCTGGACCCCACGGGGTCAAGGGGTTCGTCCCGCGTACAAGAACAGAATCCGAGCCGTTCCCTAGAGCGCGCGCGCCCGATTCTTAAATCATCCTTCATCGACCACTTGGCTTACTGGCGCGAATGAAAACCGACATGATGGACGCGAAAAAGGCCAGCATCGAGCAGGATGAAAACGCGGCGCCAATCCCGTTGAAGCCTTCGGCTTCAAACCCGACCCCCGAAGAATGGGCACAGCGTTTCTCCGGACATGATGAGGCCTGGCACAAGGATTTTGATAAAGGACTGCTCAAGAAAGTCGACAGGCGGCTCATGCCGACGCTGGTTATGAGTCAGTGACGGCTTCATCAAGACCTCTCCGTGCCTGGAAACTAACGTGACCCCAGTGTATCTCCTCAACTTCCTCGACCGATCCAATCTTGCGCAGGCCCGTCAAGGGACGCTGGAAGAGGACCTGGGCATGTCAGGAACCGACTTCAACTTGGGGACATCAATCTTCTTCGTTGGGTACCTCCTCATGCAACTTCCCTCCAACCTGCTCCTGACCCGAGTACGACCCTCTTTCTACCTCGCGGCATCTTGTTGTCTATGGGGTGTTGTCTCGACCTGCAACGCCGGGGCAAAGAACTTCACGCATTTGGTGGTGATCCGCTTCTTCCTTGGTTTCGTCGAGGTGAGTCTCCAAACATGCCCATGAAACGTCGTACATCTCTGATTCGTACAGGCGCCCTTCTTCCCCGGTGCGGTATTTCTCATGAGCTCCTGGTACACCCGCGCCGAACTCACCAGGAGAATCGCCTATCTTTATGCCGGAAACGCGCTGGCCAACATGTTTGGCGGACTGCTCGGCGCAGCCATTCTCGGTAACCTGGAGGGTGACCTGGGCATCGCAGGATGGAGATGGCTGTTCATCATCGTAAGATATACAACTCCCTATTCCCGACTGCCTCAGAGCGTCTCAATAGTAACCGCAAACACTGCCAAACAGGAAGGTGTCGTTGCCATCGCCTTTGCCCTAGTTGCCATGTGGATTCTCCCCGACTACCCTCACACGACCAAGTGGTTGTCCGAAGAAGAGCGAGCATATGCCGCATGGCGTCTGATCGAAGATATCCAGGAAGCCGACACGTACGGCGAGCAAAGCATGTGGGACGGCGTCAAGATGGCCGTGCGCGACTATCGCCTTTACGTATTCGTCTTGATGCAGCACATCAGTTTGGTGACGCAGACATTCCAATACTTCTTCCCGACCATTGTCGGAACGCTCGGCTATGGGAAGATTGTCACTCTCTGGCTTACTGCTCCGGCCTGGGTAAGATGCAGTCTTTGGCGATGATGCTCGTCTTTTCGAACACTGTTACTGACACATGATTGCAGGCGGCGACCTTCCTCATCTCGCTCTGCGTTACTTACTCTTCGTCCAAGACTAAAGACCGATCCATCCATATTTGCTGCCTCACACTTGTGTCAGCTGTGGGCAATGCCATCGCAACGGGGTCCAGTGTCGTTGGTGTTCGCTACTTTGCCATGTTCCTCATGCCCATGGGTGCCATCTCAGCTTGTAAGTTAACACAATCGCCCCGAGTCGGCATGCGCTCATACAACGTGAAGATCAAATCATCGTATCGTGGGTTGCCAACTCTTTTCCCCGGCCACTTGTGAAGCGCTCGGCGTGCATCGCCATTGCCAACATGATAGGTCGGTAATCCGTTCCAGTCCCTTGGTCTAGGGCAAAATCTGACTGTCACTCAAGGAAACACTGCCACCATTTATGGCAGTTACATGGTTCGTATCTATGAGCATAACGCAACGTATTACAATGTGACTAATTCCCTCCTCCAGTACCCCAGCAGCACCGGCCCTCAGTACGTCCCAGGTGGAAGCGCCAACGCGATCCTGTGCTTAATGGTAGGCGTATTAGCACTTGTTCTCCGCTACCTGCACATCTGGGAAAACAAGAAGCTGGTAACGGCGGAACAGGAGGCAGCGACTGCAGCAGAGGGAGGGGAGAAGGTAGCAGTCGACAGGACGCAAGAGCGAAGAGCGGCTGGCTTTAGGTACATATACTAGGCTGCGTACGAGGCATGTATGTTTGCTGGCAAATCCTTATCATTTGTCTCGGTCAACTCCCGTAGAGGCGATGATATCGTGTTTGGGTAAGGCCAGATAACACATATACGTATATCTATGTACAAAGCGGTGGCTGTCATGTAGAGCAGGTGGAGATTGGATGAGGAGTTTTGACGTGTTATGTTGATTATAGTATGGCCTCAGTGTCCATCAAGTTGATAATGTGAACTGAAAACGCAAAGAGTTTCCCTAGGCGTGCTCCCTGGACCTTATCATGAAGTCAAATATGAGTGAAAGCGAAGATCTACCTATTCCACTTGGGTCAGTTTATGGTCGCTGCGAATCAGAGGTTCTCACTTATGTCTCAAATCTATCTCGATCTGCCTCTATCTGAGAAACTGCCCACTCTTATTATCCCTGACGATAGGTCCTGCGAGTCCCCCAGAAGACACTGACATCTGGACTGCCAGCGCTTTTCTCAGCAGCCCTGCAAGGGCACCAAGGTTCCTCAATGTCTCGCTGTGCCAGCCAGCGAGCAAGCGAGTATACTCCGACGCGAGTGGAAGCGACATATGTATCTCCGTTCACAACCTCCACGTCCGTCAGCGGCAACACCTCCTGCCTAAATGGTTTGGACATTGCTGATTCTTAGCTTAGCTGTGAGTTCCGGACAATACAACGGGGACGAACGGGTATTATCGACACAACGATATGGCCGATACGGAAATATTCCAGTGAATGCAAAGTAAGTTACGCACCACAGGTATGATTCCACGGTGCGCCGTGGATCGCAGTAGGATGGAAGACGGATGATATCGTTATACACGGTCAATAGGCCGAAGCAGTTAGACGAGCGGGGGTGAAAGCGACCCTTCACGCCAGACGAAGTAATGGACGACTCCGATTGATGCGAATGTGACCGCGAACGACGTGAGGAAAGTCTGCACGCAGCCAGGACCTTCACCTCAATAACGCGGGGGCGACTATGTCGTAGTTATACTTGTTAAAAGTTCACCAGTGCTGACCGAGAGCAATTTATCTCGAGCTGTCACCCTGCCGCCAGCCGAAGCACACATATGTGTCTCGCTTGCCTTCAAGTCAATGCCGTCCATTCTTCGCCGCCGACGAGTCGGTCTCATGCCAAGCCGTGATACTAGAATCCACGGGTATGCAAGACGTTCTCCATGTCGACCGGGATTGGGCCGGGAAGGGATTTCGAGGTAGGAAAACGCCTGGATCAAAGACATCTTTCGTTGCTGACCGACTAAACGACGTTCGGACATGAGTGATGTGATGCGTATGCAGGTAGCCGTCTGCAAAGCTATTCACCCTGCAACTCCAGCGAGTCGGTGAGGCGCCTCTCACCAAGGAATGGCAGCCGTCGCCGTTTCGCCATGCCTGGGTTTTGGGTGGTTTCATTGCTGTTGCGCATGCGTCGCTGGTCCGGAGCAGTTTGCGAAGCAATTGATTCATCGTGACAAATATGAAAGACGTCGACACGGTACAATGGAACGATGTTTTGATTTGTATGTATCGATCGCATTTGACATTTGACCACCAACCGTAATGGAAGACCCCTTATCGTGAGCGACGCCTCCGCCTCTTTTTGGCCTGCCCGTTGCCATTCGTATTCCTATCCGATGCCGCGTCCGTACCTTTTTGCCCGTATCCGCGGCCCAAAGAAATGATGATCCAAAAACTTTAGAGACTGGTCTCTCCAACGAGGTGATTACCATTATATACTATACTGATTGGCCGGCGGACGACTCGCTAGCAGCAACCCATGTGACATATGACAAATGAAACGACTTTTCTTCTCTTTTGCAAAAAAATAGGTAAAAAAAATGAGTGTGATCATGGCCCCACGGGGGCGTTGTAATATTGTACAGGCATCAGCGGCCATTCTGTTGACATTGGCGTCGGTACTGGTGCGTTTTCATCGACGACTGTGCTCGAGAAGCTCTCCCAGTCCTCGAAGACCATGCCATCGGGGATGTAGCTGAAGTTCATGGGCTGTGTCTCCGGCGGCGGCGGCGGTAACTCTCTGTCGAGTGACGCGCGGCGAAGGGGTTCTGTCGCGGCTCGTGGTTGTGGTGTGTGAAACAACGGCGCTGGCATCATAGACTGCGCCCTCATCTGCTCCATGAAAGGTCCAGGTGACGAGTCCTGAGACGAAAGGATAGGAGGCTGAGGTGACTGCGTCGGCAGAGTTTGAGAGGGTATCGAAGGAGGAGGAAGAAGCGGCTGAGGGGGGTACTGTTGAGGCATCGTGGGAGGGGGAGGGTAGCATTGTTGGTATTGCATGGGCGGTGACGCAGGTACCTGGAGGAACACGAGGTCGGCGAGCTTGTACGCGATTTTGACGATATGTTCGGCCTCGGTACTAGGACCCGAGAAGAATTCGAGTAGATCCTGAAGTTGACCGGGGCTCTCATTCTCCATGAAGCCCTGAGCACGGCCGGTCTGTGTCGGGTCCCAACTAAAGTTGGGCTGACGTCCGTTGAATTCATTTGCCCTTGACAGCAGGATGTCCTTCCAAGCTTCGTGGATCAGAGGCTGATGGAGAAGACCATAGATGACTCTGGAATGCATCCAGTCGGATTTTGTCTTGCCGGACTCGAAATGTCTCGCCACGTGCTCGACGTGGCGTTCTCTCGAGGGGTGGAGCGCGGAGCAGAAGCCACAAGCCCAGTACTTTCTCCTCTTCAAATACTTGACAACCTTTTCGGAGTGGGGACACGACTTGCAGCCGTGAGACGCCTTGTGGTGCTGGTTGAAGGTGTTGGCTCCCCAGAAACTTCGGTTGCAGCCAGGCTCGGGGCATGGGTACTTCTTCCAACGCTCATGGAACTCTTCTTCGTGACGCTTCCAGTCGTACTTGCGCTTGAATCTCGTCTCGCAGGATGTGCACCAGTAAAAGTTGAAGCGACCGGGACCCCATCCAGTTTGGGCGCTTGCTACCTGGGGCATGCTACCAGGGACACCGACAGCGGCCTGAGGGGCCGATTGCTGACACGGCGAAGAGGTCTGGGAGGATTGGGAGTAGTTGGTAGCGACGGTCGCATTCGATTGGGCGGATCCCATGGACCAGATACTGGCATGACCAGATGAACCTGAGCTCGTCGAGGATACGGAAATTCGCGGTCGGTGACCTATGTGGCCATGGTGAATGGCTGAGGGCACAAGAAGGTAGTTAGCATGTCGGTCGTCTTTTGGGTATCGTCGGAGGCGGCAGGGTACAAACCTCGTGTGGAAGCGTCCTCCATGGCAGCATCCGGTTGAGGTGAGTGATGCTGTTGCTGCTGTTGCTGCTGCTGTTGTTGTTGTTGTTGCTGTTGCTGCTGCTGTGCTCTGTCGTCGGCCTCCCACATCTGCAGCAAAACCTCGCGCGAAAGTCCCGAGCTCTTCAAAGCCTCAAGCGTCTGTCTGGCATTCGCCAGCACATCGGCCGGGGCATCTTGCATGGGGTGATCCATCTGGACGTCTTCCACTCTCTTCCCTTCACACGGTAAAAGCAAATCGGAGCTGGTATTGGTCTATCAAGTTCGGTATGAGACGGTGCGGCGGGAACGATTGGACGAGCCGAGGTAGCGACAGCGGTATATGCGAGCAAAGCGCAGAGAGCACGGCGGTGTATGTGATAGACGTCGACTTGTAGTGAGATCGGCTTGCGGATGAAGCAAGAGCGGAAAGATATAGGGAGAAGGCGAAGCAGAAGCAGAAGCAGAGCAGGGCGTGGTCGGGTAAATGAAGCCCAAATGCGGATGGGTGACGAAGAGATGCGACGGTGGATTCGTAGTGTTGTCGATGGAGTTATAATGGTAAACGAATGTGATGGGCGAGGGAGATATTAAGGGTAAGTGGTAGAGTAGATGAAGATAAAGGTAGAGGTGTAAGGTGGTCGGAGGTAGAGGAGGGTGAAGTAGAGGTAGAGATAGTACGAGGTAGAAGAGGTGGGTGCGGTGCGGCGCGGTGCGGAGCGAGGTCAGGTTAAGATGAGAAAAGACTGGCGGTGGTGTTGGTGGTGGTCGGGGGCGCTTTGTGGGAAGCGAGCGAGTGTGTGCTATGAATCAAAGCCAGCGGAAGCTTGGGCAAAGTTAGTCAGGAACCTAGCGTGGAGAGGGAACGACTAGGGGAGGAGGGGGGCGCCAGGGAACTAGGGACTGGGAGTGGGAGGCGTGAGGTAGAGGGGTGCACCTTTTTTTTTTTTCTTTCTCTCTCCTCTGCTACGTATTTGGCTCGCGAGGGCGTGGTTCGTCGAGGTGGAGGTGTGAGAAACTGGAAAATGGCCGTGGAAAGATGAGAAGAGAAGAAGAAGAAGAGGAAGAAGAAGAAGGGGGTCCTTACAAGTTACACGTAAGGTAAGGTCCAGGCCAGCAGAGCAGTAGAATCCCTGCACGAGAAGCCGTTAGCGCTCTTCTCGTTCCCGGTCGCCGATGTTCGATGACGACCAAGAGAAGAATAGAACAATTCGCACGGGGCAGAGTTACTGTTGGACTACCAAGATGAGAGGAGAAGACCAAGACCAAGACCAAGAGACAGAAAGAGAGAGAGAGAGAGAGAAAGTTTACTTTAGAGAGGGGATTGTACTGGCATTCCAAGTATGTATGTACCTACGTACGGATACGTGGAAAGTACAAATTTGTCGATGTCTGTGAAGCTGCTGCATATGCAAGCCGACAGATATTACACTGTCAATATTCCGTCCGATGTTTGGCTCTTGGGGGAAGGGGGAAAAAACAAAAAAGACAGGCACAGGATCCAGGAGCAGAGATGATCTCCCACCCCTGTCACCTACAACCCGGGCCAGGACCTCGTCCTGGCAGGCCGCAGCCTGCCTGAGCCTGCCACTGACTGGTTAAGCTACCTACCTACCTAAGGCACCTCGTTGAGGTAAAGATGAATCGATGGCAGCGACAACAACAATACCAGCAAGCAAGCCAATTGTTAACCACCTCAGCCTCAGCCATATTAGGGAGCAAACCGGCAAATTCTTGTTCATCTTCGTCTCCCCCCGGCTTCTCCTTCAAACTCTTGTCATTGCGCGGCCTTCGGTCCTGTACGGATTTCCCGAGGATGTACGAAGTACGGATACCCGTATTTCCCCCAAAGTCACGCGTGCAACCATCACTAACGTTGGATGCAGACGAGGGGTGTTTCAACTTTTCCGAGAGACGTGTCTGGTTGGACTGCAGCGCAGCGCAACGCAACGCAACGCAACCGGGAGTGCAAAAGATATCCGTAAAGAAGGGCATCTATCAAACCTGCGTACGAATTACTGCTCTGCTCTGGCAGTCGCAGCAGAATTAGAGGCTGGCGCCGTGCAGAAGAACGAACACCTTGGGGGAGGATGGGGGTGTATGGCTATGGAAAACGGGAACTGGGCTGGGGGTCCTCGAAAAGTAACAGGAGCAAGGTGCAGGGACGATCCCGCGATGAAACGAACCTCTCAGCGCGTCATCGTTCGGTTACGGCTGACGATCTTCTCACGAGTGGTGCGCTCCGCGTCCGTGGGAACAGACCACACCGACCTATCTTTGGGCGACGACGTGCTTCTCGGTACCTCAGCCATAGAATCCGAATCACCAGGAAGACCAAGTCAAGGACAGGGTCGCGCGTAGCGATGGCGGTAACGTATGCGCATGTGGATGCGAAATGCGTGTGATGCGGCTGTTGAGACGACAGCTCCGATGTTCATCCCAATTCGGGCCAAGGGGGCGTGCCACCAGGGCGTTTGAACTAGACCAAGACGAGTTGGAACGAAACGAACGGCCGATGCGCAAAGGGTGGCAGAAGCAAAAAAAGGAACGAAAGAAAAGACGAGATGGGTAGGGTTGAGGAATTTGGGAAAAAAAAAAAAAAAAAAAAAGGTCGGGCGTCGGAGCAGCACAAGATGGGGTGTGCTTGGAACCTTCAGCCTCGCCAGGGTCAAGGGGTTAATCCAGATACAAGGCCAACAGACAATTAGGAGAGATGTCGACGTTGGCACAGGCGGAATGTGAGTGATGCGATGGCAGCATGGGATGGCATGGGATGGAGGATGAGACGAGGATGTGATGAGATGGAATGCAGCTGCAAACGCAAAATCTCGCTGTGATTCGGCTACGACTAGTACGGGGAACGGACGGAAAGGAGAGACAATGGGCAGCACAATTAGACAATCATCAATTCAGTCTTGATGAACGTTAATCGCGTACGGCTAAAGTATTGATACGACATAGGAGAAGTGAACGAACAGTAACCAACAGCAACATGAGATGGACACCATGTCCAAATGCAATTGGTTTTTTTTTTGCCCTTTTTTGGAGTTGGGTAAGAAGGCGCAGGAAACACTTGGCAAGGTGTCTGTCTGTCTGCATCCCAGAGAAGCAGCAAGCCAGCCAACACACAACATAAGGTAGCACCCCAGGAACAGTCTGCCCTGGGTACCCTCGTGCTAGGAGCCTCCATCCATCCAACTTGCGCGCACAATTCACGCAACACGTATAACACACACCACACACCACATACACAAACACGTCGATGATTCCAGCCTAGATCAATTGTGATCGTTGATGATGATGTGCACTAGCAGCTAAGAGGTATCGCCCCGGATGGCAACCTTACGTGCAATATCCCGTCTATTATAGTGTCCCGGCCGCTAGAAGCAGACGCTAGGAAACAAGCGAAAGTCAACCCAAGGCGCCTTAGCGAGACTGAGAGACGAAAAAAGGAAAAGTTTCATTTTCCTGGGGGGAAGGAAACGTGCGGGAACGGCGCGCCACGCGTGGCATAAGCGTTAGGTGCCTACCTTGCTCTAGCTTACGGCTACTAGTGCCTACCTCCAACTTTGAGGAACGTACGGATAAGTATCTCATCAGAAGCACTCATTGCCGATATCAGAGATGGTCACGGTGTTTTCTGCGTGTGGGCTACCTGTACTTGCACACTGACAGTGACGGGAGTCGGGGCCTTACGTTTCCCCGCTCCTTATCCGAGCTAATCCGATATGAGCACTTAAGAGGAACGTGCACTACCAACTCAACACCAGCAGAGTTTAGCGTCTTGAGTATATCACATAATCTTTTATTGAGGTAGGTACCTACCTTGAGATGTCCTGCGTACAGTATCATCCAGTTCCGTCCTTGGTGAAAAAAAAAAAAAAAATTCCCATTGCATGCTTCGTGGTTGGAAACGGGTCTTTCCCGACGGCAGCGTGCTTGTCTTCTACGGGCATATCCTGCTCGTGGGGGGGGGGGGGGGGGGGGGGGGGGGGGGGGGGGGGGGGGGGGGGGGGGGGGGGGGGGGGGGGGGGGGGGGGGGGGG
>NW_024065939.1:38713-142061 GCF_011947395.1 Colletotrichum karsti
GGGTTTGTCTTCTCCCGGCCTATCCCGCTAATGGCACCCCCCCCCCCCCCTTTTTTTATCCCCTTCACTTCAGTTCCCCCGCTCCTCGGCCCCTCGACACAAAATTCGGCCAGCTCGAGGAACAAGGCGCAGCAGTAACTCAGCAGCACCGGGGGGCCGAAATCAGCGACAGATTGCGCCGTTTCCTGGTCTGCGATATTTCATCATGGCCTCAAGTAAAGAGCATGAATCAAAAAAGACTCGATGAACCGCTCACACTCTCGAGACTGCTTCGCTTTCATTGGTGGAGAGATCACCTGAAACAAATTCAGGACCGCTCACCGACACGCCACGGGCGGCCCAGCGTTTCGAAACAAGAGGCATCTACCTGTGAGGTACCTCACCTTACCTACCCGACCTACCTAGGTACACCAGCTTTCATTGCCCCAGCTGCACTGCACGACACAAGCTGCCAACAGCAACACACTGACAACTTCTAAATCATGCCATGGTGCAGCACTGCCTCCGTACCTGGCCTCTACTCTACTACCCTGAGGT
Organism: Colletotrichum karsti; assembly: GCF_011947395.1. Classification (NCBI taxonomy): domain Eukaryota; kingdom Fungi; phylum Ascomycota; class Sordariomycetes; order Glomerellales; family Glomerellaceae; genus Colletotrichum; species Colletotrichum karsti. The sequence continues at coordinate 39,251 of NW_024065939.1, forward strand.
GCCTTAGGTAGCTGACGGCCGCTATTGGAGTGGTCCTGAGCTCGTCCCTGGCCCTAGCCACCCCTTTTCGTCCGACGTACTTGGGACTACAGGTCCGTACGGAGTACTCTGGTAGAGTTCATTCACTTCACATCCAGGCCAGGCACACCCGAATATCATTGCAGGGAGCCCCTAGTGAGTCTCGGAGCCCTTGGGATGATGTGCCAGGGTAGCTACAGGAAGCTGCAGGGATGACTGCAAGGGCTCATTACCGGTTTTGGCCAGCTTTAATGACATGATGGGGCGAGAATGGAAAGGATGAGGGGAAACATTGTCAGTTGACATTGCTGTTATTGGTCAGACCCCGAGATGGTGGGGCTATTGAAGCTTCTCTCACGGACATTCTTTTCTTTTTCTTTTTTTTTTTTTCCCATTCCTTCCTACGTACCCCCCCCCATTCATTATTCCTTTCTTCTCCCATCCGTATCCATGCGTCTTCTGTTGTCATCTGGCCTGTTTCCTGGTGATCCTCCCGTATTCAAGTGAGACATCCATCCGTATTGTGTGATGATGATTGGTCTGGTGCCGATGCCGCTGTCTATCTGCTGAACGGCACGGCACCCAGGCACCTCCAGCGGTACCGTCCCTTTGGTTGCGTGGAGTCGAGATATGGATATATCTACCTTACCTAGTCATCACCTGCCGCCGCAAGAGCTAAGACGCGTTTATCTCATACAATTCATGACATGGTTGCACAGCACAAACTGCCGTCTGGTATCATGTCAAATGTGCCAAACTCTGCTTGGCCCACTCGATATGCATATCCTTTGCCAAGGTGACTTACATCGTACGCACGATGGTACCTTGCCTAGCGGCGCGTCTCGAGAAGGGTACTCTGTATCCGTACCTACTACCCGCCCGTACCTTCTTGGCGTTAGACGCGATTGAATGTGGGCGCGATGGCGACTCGGGCGAGGATGTGGGCGTGGGCGTGGGCGTCGTGGATGTGGACTTTCATGTCCACGTTGAGCAAAACGGCTCTTGCGATCGGTTCGTCTCGTCTTTTTTTGGACTCGCAACTCCCGCCACCATTCAGCCATGTTCCCTCCTCCTCCCCTTCAGAATATCACCCCAGGCTAACCCAACAGTCCCTAACCAGCCAGCCTAACCAACTTGCTTCGAGACACTCTATTTGGAGCATGTTGGAGTTGGCCAGAAGCTCAGCACGGCCAACACGATGTGGAATCTGGTTTCCAGAATAGAAGGGCGGAGACGACGAGTAAGGCCGGAAATCTATCAGCTCAGACCCGACCCCGTCTACTGCAGTCTGCGTATCCGTAGCATCGGTCTTGAATTAGCATCGGTAGCCAACAGCATCACGGTCGTCGTGTCAATGACACCGAAGTACTCCTCGGACGGGTCACTGGCGCTCTTCTCTTCGTCCGGGCCGCTTTCATTGTGTTCTGCTGCGTCCTAATGACAATCGCAGCAAGTCAGATGCGCATTGTCGTTGGCACGCTGGCATTTTCCAGGCCATGGCAAATCGCCGGTCATCAATGGATGGACGCACTTGTGACTTCAAGCTTCAACCTCCATCGGGATTGGGAGTTCACATTGGGGCTAAGATAGGTATTGCGGGACCCTGAGACCCCACCCTCCAGCGTCTTCCCCTGCCCTTTGGTCGGTTTCTCCTGTTGGTCGGTTCGTGGGCCGAGGACATGCCTTAAACGTACCTGGGTTGGTGTTCATCGCACCTATGCTTTTCCCCGTCTATTTCTTTTCTGTATGCCTGTGCAGATATCGTGTGGTTAGGCGTGTCCGATGCTGCTGGTGTTGCCAAGTGGTCCACTGGATGCAACCTACTTACATGACGGATTAACGACCGCAGATTATTACCGGTACAGCAGCACAGCGCGCTTCAGGACCGGTCAGCGTCAAGCGGAGTTGGAAAGTATAAGCAGCGCGTGCATGTATGCATGTTGCGCGTGCCTTTACATTGCGCATCCATACGTACGTATCGGGTCCGTCTCCAACTAAAGACGGGTAGCCGATAATGACTTGAGTCTCACATCACAGTGCCCAGCGATGCACAGACGGGCGGTGGCAAGCTCATACGGATAGTATTCGTGCAAAGGATCAACGGTCGAGTACAGAGTAGTCGGGACGGAAACATGTAGCTGGCTTTGCATGTGCGTGTGCATATGCAAGTGCATGGCATGGTGTTGGTGCTGGCTGGCATGCGCTGAGCTGAGCTGAATCTGCCATATTCGAATCCAGTAGTCCGTATTGTTTGCCCAACAATGTCATTCGTCTGATGCCTGTTGCGTCCTCCTGGTGTTTGAAAGGTTAGGTATGTCGTTGCTTTTTTTCTGCTCACGCCGTGTATGTCGGTGTTGGTTGGTCAAAGCGGCATGGACGAATCAGACCTACTTTGGGGTAAGGCACCTTACCTTACCTTACCTACTTTAAGGTGGTTGGTCCAGGTCAAACACTTTTTCATGAGGCTGTCGGGATTTGAAAAGCCGATGAGAAAGACGGAAAGGGTTCAGAGAGAGGTGCGGGGAAAGTACAGACGGGAGTAATAGTACGTCCGTCCAGGTCCATGGCCACCCAACTGGACGTCCTTGCCCGAGATCATATGGATGTCCAAGTCGTCGGATCCGAATGGAAAGAACCGCTGGCCGTTCCTACTCCCTGCCGTAAGGCACTTGACCCCTGACCTCCAAAGGCACCCACCTACCTTGAGGTAGATACCTTGACGAATACACGAATACTCCTACTGCGTACTTATGGGCTGCAATGCAAGGCAAGCAACGCGTACTCCGATGGCGCGAATATTCCATCCATTCGGAAGCCTTACAGCCCTAGTCCAGTCTTTTTCGCCTCTTCAGACGAACCGCACCGCCGACTCCTGCAGCATCTCACTTCCGCCGGTTCCCATGCCATGCTTATCATCCCAGCATGTTTCACAATCGTTTGCCTCTTTTGGCCGTCTAATGACAGGATGAGATCAGATGAGAACTCTCCGTCTCGTCTGGTCGTCCTGTCCTCTTCGACTTCCCCTCAAGCCCCAGACCATGTATGCCATGTCCGCAGCGCCCCTCACCCTCTCTTGATGAAGGTATGCTGACTGGTATGGTATCCCGGCCCGTACATGCCAATAGTCTCCCGCACGTCGTCCGAACCTCGCATGGCAGACGGGACCATGTGATGCCGTTCCCTCCCACCGCCGTGAGAAAAAGGATGGGCCCACGGGCCCGCACGCAGTCGAAATAACGAATCGCTCATCCTCCCGCCACGCCAGGCACGCCAGGCACGCCAGGCACGCCAGGCACGCCAGGCACGCCATCCCCAATTCCCCAATTCCCAAGCTTCAGGAACCCGCCCCGCGCCAACTACCTAGGTACAGTACGTCGGCATCTTGCCGATATCTCAAGTCGTCTACGGATACCAGTACATAGTACTGCTACTATCTTACCTCGGCGCACCTTAGGTACTTATCTTTCTTCTCCGTATTCGTACTGCCAGCCTGAGCCTGCTAACTTGCTGCTTTGGATGTTAGACCTCACCACGGATAATCAAGCGGCTGTTGTTGGTCCTTGATAATACATACCTGCTATGAAAATCCCCCACATCCACATGGCCGTCATGGCCTCCTTGATCTCTGAGATTTGACCACCTCAGTGACTGACCACCGCCACAGGCCTCCAATCCCCTGCCCTGCCCTGCCCTGGGAGTTTTCGGCCTGAGTTGGTCCAGAAACGGATGTGGTAATAGTCTGCTTCTTTGGCCGTTCGACGATGCTGGCACTTTCACCAAAAACTCGAGATTCCCGAAAGCCCAGGACCAGACTAATCCCTACTGAGGTAGTTCAACCCGTTTCTCTTCCGACAACCGGGTCGACGTCGCTTCATCCTGTCGCGATAAGTCACCCCAATAAAGACAAGGCCAAGGCCGCTGCATTCCAATCCGACAAGAGCCTCCCCACGGCCCAGGCCCGGGGTGAACATACGAATACATACCCGAGCCGTTGCCATTCCATTCAACCGCGATCAGCAAGGAGCAAGAGGGAAAAGGGGGAAGCAACGCGCAGACCCATCCATCCATCCATCACTTGCAGTCTTCAAGAGGGTCCGAGAGCACTCAATCAGAGATTCCGAGTTTGATGAGACTGTGGGTTGGCGCCGGACACAAGCGGTTTAGCTGCAGCTCTTGGTGCCGCGACAAGCTCGTGCCCCGAGATCCGTCCAACCGCTGTCAGCACATCAAATGATCTTTTGACGATCGTCCCCTGCCGAGACCACGACAGCTGCGTTGGAGCTGGCTTCTGCAACGTTTGACCTTGATTGCCCGCGCCAGAGGATGGATCTGATTCTGATGGGACCCAACAACGACTCGTTTGCTTGCCTGTTTTGCCGCAAAACGCCCTTCACTCACCCTCACAATCACAATCACAATCACAATCACACTCACACTCACACAGTGCTTACCATGATGCATCATCACGAACCACGCGACCGCACCCAAGGCCGACGACACCTACATCGACAGCGACTCGGGCTCTGAAACTTTGGCACCTCCTTCGGTGTCGGACTGCGCCTCCCCCATCTTACCATCATGTGTCGGTCCGTCAGCCTTTCTCTCGTCTGAACCACCGGTTCACACACCAGCAAAATGTCTGGCAAAGTGCCACTCACGTACCACGCACTACAGCGCCGTACAGCACTGTCTAACGGCCTTTTCCCGCCGTTGATCCTGTCGTGTCGGGGCACCGGGCTCGTCCTCATCGCCGGAGAAGAAGAAAAGTGGCTTGCCAAACCACCACCACATCTTGTTTGGCTTCATGCAGCATAAGCAGCGCCGGCTCCCGCAGCGGACGCCAAAAAATCAATTCCACAAGCCGCAGCCTTGGCCCTTCACTTACAAGTTGCGCTAACATAACACCCCTTAACGCAACAAGAAAGGTCGCTTGCCGGTGCGGATGTTTCAACAACGGGACGGGCTGCACAAACACGAGCAAACCTGGTGCCTTACTGCTCGCCACGCGGCCCGTGTGTGCCCGTTTGAGGAAATTGGCCCTGCAACTAATCCCGAAGACATGGCCACCAACTCCGAACTGGGATTGGCACCGGCAAGCAATCACTCAACCCGAACCCGGCTCGACTTCGCTCGATTCGGATGCTTCACGACGCCTTGCGACCTCGCGAATTATACCCAACTGGTGCCTCTTGCTTATCGCGTGCGAGTTCTTGGATTGACTTCATTCAACAACCCAGCCAATCACGTCTGGATTGCAATCCCCGAGGCTCGGAGGCCTTGTCGACGCCTCTGGACAACCCATCTTGCGACCTTTCCGTAGCTGCGCTATTCTTGTGAAAAGGAGCGACTACATCCGGGCACCGCGCCGGCGTCATTTGGCATACGCCATATGGGTCTGGTGGCCTGATGAATGTCTTCATCCGCGCTCAACGATATCTCTTCCTCTTCCAATAATCGCGTCGACGGGCACGCTGACTGCTCTCCGAGGTACACCAAGCGTTGTCCCACGACAGGTGCCAGGGCCCCCTTCTTCGGCCCGTGGTGGAGCGGCTCCTCTTTCTCTTCACGACGGCGCGTTTCTACTTTTTCCCATCCGAACAGCGCTCTAGAAAAGCCACCGCGCTCCCGAGGCCCAGACGACCGTCAATGCTCTCCAGGCCCACGGTCCCTCGCTCTGCCATCCCATCACGGTCTTGTCGTCCGAGTTCCATCAGACTAAAGCGCGAACGGATACCCTATTTCAGGAACGCACACATTTAGAGCCTGGGTTCAAAAATCTTTCGACTCGTCGAATCTTGTTGAGGCTTTAAACCCTTCGCGACCAGAAAACGTGGCGAGTCGATATCGACGCTCCATTGTGGCAGCCAGCCCACTTGATCGCCATGATATCCGAGATCTGCGGCATGGGCTGTTCCCCGCTGACTTCCAAATGTACGGCTTCCACGCTCGCGCCTACGACATTGTGCCTTGGCTGTTCGGCGCGACATCAAAGTTTGGCCCGTCTTGCGCATCAGGCTAGGTCACTTGGCAGGGAAAAGTCTACCTGTCTTTCCTCTTGCATTGACCATCTGTCGTCTTTGACAAACACACAGGCACGACAACTTCATTTCCGATGAAAACACGCCTTTTCACCAAAGCGGGCTCCTGGGACGCGGAGAATCTGTCACTCGGATCTAGAAGCATAGCTCTCCCAAGGGGCGGCTGATTTCAGATGTGTGAGCTCACGGTTCTTGCCGGCAATGTCACACGATCCCTGAGATCTGGATAGCTCTATTCGCAGCATGCAGACGTGACCGCATTCCGAGTATCCGGGCTAGAAGCTTTTACCTAACGCATATCGACGTGCCTCTGCTTTGCGCCAACCATATCTGTGCACACGCGCACAAACTGCTTTAAATTTTCCCGGTAGTGTCGCTTCTGTTCTCGCTCCATCTTGTCGCGTTCTTTGACCTCGAGACCCTTAATGCCTCGGAGGAGAGAGCTGTAATCCAGTAGGTATGCTTGTGTTGCGAACAGTCAAGTGCGGCCAGGAATCATAGGTGCTTGACCCAGGGACTTGTCGTGAGCACCACGATGAACTCCGCAAAAGGGGGCTAATGATTGTCGCGAAGGTGACTTTTATCAGGGCATGATCGCCCTTCGCTTGTTGATCATGTTCTCCCAAGTGCTCCTTGGACTCTGTGTGTCTGTCAACTTCGCCCGCGATAATTTGGTGGCAAAAGTAAACGACGCCCATCTGCGACTCTGTTGAGTCTTCGGGGAATTCCTTTTTTTCCCCGTTGAGGGCCCTAGTTCTAGCACGATGGAACAGGTCACGGCCTGCGTCAGCCAAGGCTTTCTCAGCCGCAGATCTCTTGTTCTTGAGCTCACTCGAGCATTCGAGCGCTCACTGACAGCACGTAGCTCAAGGGTCGAGGGCGAAGCATGGACATTCCATCCCTCTCGCTTCCGTGAATCGATGAACGCTTCCTGTATACTCCCGAGACGCCGGCGGCAGACATTCTTGAATCGTGAAGCATCGAAACATGGATTAGGCTATGACGTCGGCTGTAATCCGGGATGTTGCAGAGATCGACGTGTGAGCATACATCCTCCGTTAACGCACCGAAGGGCCGAGACGGGGGGGGAGACGTGCAACGTGATGTTGGAGATTCTGACCATCTCAGATGGCAAAGTTTTTGCCGCAGATGAATAGGTGCCAAGATCTGTTGTCGATCACGTTGCACTTTTATCTGTGACGCTGCCGAGCTCCCTCAACTTGAGTCGGTCTTGACGGGTTTTCCCGTTAATATCCCATTGAATACCTTGCTTTTGCACTCGTCGGAGTTCTACAATGACGCGGCTGTCGCATCTTAGCGGGGGTGTGTGGTGTTCCTGCGCGGCCACGTCGATCGTGGGCGAAACGTGAAGTCCCATGTTGTGTAGTGGCGGATCCAAGCATTGAGGCGCTCCGTTCAGTGAGCAAAGCTCATTCACTCAATGCAGGAATGGCTTTCCTCTGTTGTGATGACCCTCATCCAGAGAGACACTCCCAGGAACAGAAGAACAAGAGGCAATCACGTTACTTACGCGTTCCCATCTGATTACGCTTCTATACCTTCACGCATATAGAGGTTTCCCCATAGCTCTCGGAGTATAATGGGAACTGACGATGTGTGTCTTGGATTCTTCCTGGGCTCGCGGAGGTCCTTCTCGACAACTGTTGAGCCTTTCCGCGTATCCCTCCCCGGCCACAGCTGGAGATGCTTTGGGCGACTGGCGAACGGCATTACGTATTCACTGAGCGAACAAAGACAGCTATAGTACATACAACGTCCGTTGCTCTCCCAACCGATTCATTTCAGTAATCATCCTGCTGGACTGCTCCGCTACTGAAGAGGCCTTCTGTGACGGAAACATCTGATCAGGTTTATTTCCACGTACTCGTCCGTGTATTTGATGTGGTATGTTGCAGTCCCCATTCCTTACATAGTCTCCCGGTGATGGAGATTCGTCGATATCCTGAATCATCTTCATTGGCTGAGTAGGCTTTATTTACTCCTGGCGATTTCTCCAAAAATTGAATCAATGTCGTCTCAAATACACATGACGCCTCAAATGAGTTGACGGTACCGCGTAACGGTGGATTTAAGTTGAATACCCGCCGCGGCTTGTCGTGATTTAGTGACAGTTCGCCGAATATCCTGACTTACACCTTGTTATTCCGATGAGTATCGTGAAATATTCCCATCTCGGAGCTAACATCCACCATTAGGGAATAGAATCATCATTCTGCAGATGCCAAGGTCAACAGATGGATGATAAAGGTGACACTTCTTGGTATCATGGTCTTCTTCTCTCCTGTTTAGTTGCCTTTGCAGGATAATACCTCCGCTGCCGGAGTACCCAGCAGGCTCGAACTTTCGAGACGGTGTGGTACTGGGTCTAACTGATTCATAGCCACTATTCATATATGATGGCCATTTTTGAGCCTGCATGTTGAACTTTGTTGCCCCCGCTCTCAGTACCCCCTCGTGTGTGCTTGCGAGAAGTCCAGGGAAGCGCGTGAAAGCTGCAACGTTTTGCTTTATCCATATAAACCACACATATATGACTCGCTCCTCAATGCGCCACTGCATGTGGAATTCCTTAGGTTAGAACTGAGGCTGCCGACTGCCAGTGCCATCATCTTGACGAAACTTGAAGAAAGACAAATTTAAGCCATGCTGCTCACACCTTGAATTCAGCATCCAACCCGGGCTCAGGTGCAGTCGAGATAGATGAAAAACGTGCAAAGCCTAAGACCGTTATGGACCACCTTGTTGGACTCTTTGTCAAGCCTTCTCAGTTGCGTGGGACAATTGAATCTCGGGGAGATAAGAATTTGACAAAGCATAGTAGCTATCTCTCCTCTAAGAGGACATATATATTCAATAAATAGCTAAGAATGGAGCCTTTCCTCGCACTACTGGTGTCACTAATGAATGTGGTGCTGATAGCCGACGGTCGCGGTTGGAGACAAGCACCGTCCTACTCCGGATTCCCCACTTCCGGCCCTCCAGGCCAAGTCGGCGCCGGCCGACGCTCAACAGATCAGGCTCCGGTCTCAGTCCCCTTGAACGGCGCTCGTAACGGGGATATCTACTCAGGCAGCAAAGGGACGGCCGAAAGCCTGAAAATCTGGCCAAAGACTGATTACCCTATGATTTGGCCACAGAAGCGCCCACCAATTCCGGTTGCTGGAGTCGTCACCATAAAAGTGTGTCGGTTTCACGCATGATGTGTATCTTGTAACGACTTCCAGTCAGTATGCAGCAGGCGTCTCTTCATATTGCCAGGTTCTTTTTAGCTACAATAAGCCCCTCTCAACTGGAGCTGATGGCAAGCGAGACAGCTCCTCAGAACACCAAACAAGGCCTCTGTCGCGTATTGGGCTTTCTTAAACCTGCAGGTGCACAGAACTAAGTGAATGAATCAGACATCCAACCATCCATTCCATACCAAACCTCACATACCGACCTGACGCAAACTCTCATGACCGTCGTCCGTACGTGACCCTCAGGAGTAAAACCACCGCGCAAGACCAGGCAATCACCATTCTCACGGAATGCGAACGATTCGACTGACGTAGGTTTGAGCCCTACGTTCCCGAGACTCGAACACCGAGACAAATCTTTGCCGCGGCTTCACTCCGTGCAGCCTCCGCGTCAACGGAATATCCCTTGTTGCCTACTAACCCCATCTTCCATGTCTCTAGTGCCATGGATGACAGATGGCCATCCGTGCGTGTCTTGTGAGACCAATAGGTTTACATACCTGAACAGAGCCTACTCGTGAGACTGCTGCATCAGGCCACTGGAAAGATCTCATGCAAGGGAGTCACGCCCCCCGCCGAGATGGATTCCCCAGATAGTTCATCCGGGTCATCAACTCTGACCATGTCTCATTAGTCTCAGTAACTTGACAGTAGCAAGACAATGCGCCAGCGCCATTTCCCGCGTACCAGGGAACAAACAGCATTGATTGTATCAGATTCAACGCGCACTACGCCTTCTGCCAATGTCAACTCTTGATAATCCACGAGATCAGAGGCTCAATCCAACACATCCCTCTGGAAGCCGGCGTCACAAAAAGAACCCAAGAACCACGACAACACCGAGTGATACAAGAAAGTGGGTATTTCCAGCGAGTGCTCCATGAAAACCATAATCCCGCACACTCTTGCGCCTATGATGCCTCCCGAGGAACCAGGTGGCCTAAAAGCCTCCGAACTTTTTTGATCACAAACAGAGCCTGCCCCGGAATAAGAACACCATCAATCCATCCATCCCCCGTCTAACCAAAGAGGAACATATGGGCCAACCGTCCCCTCAATCGCCTGGCCTAAAAGCCTCTGATATGCTGCCTGTCGTGAAGTCGCTTTTGCTAATCCCTTGGGTGTAAAGGTCCTCTGTGTCCTGTCATAACAAAGCATAAAAGTCGTAAGACGCCTCCCCCCCACTTTCCCCCTTGTTCCGAGTCCTGGTCGAACTCTTCTCGACCAGCCAGCCCAACGCCATATGGAAGCAAAACGTAGAGATGATAAAAAGTTACAGCAAGTGAGGCGTCATGCCTCCAAGAGAAGTGAAGGGTATGGGGCTGCGAGTGAAGACAGCGGCTGAACATTGAAACGTTCATCGCCATAAAAAGTCCGTGGCTCTCACAGCGCGACCGGTGGCGCAAGACACGACTCTCGTGTTCTCGCAGGCATCGTCGAAGTTGTCGTCGAGGTTATATTCTCGGTAATACCACTGGCTGGTTCTCGGATCGAAAAAGTCGCGACGGTGTATCTCGGGGGTGTGGAGTCCGAGATACGACATCCACTGCGTGTGCTCTCGCAGCACGGCGGGACTGCTGATGTCCTCCGGACCCAGAACCGTATTGATGGGTTGTGAGATGGACTTTTGCCCGCGGGCGTCTCTGTCGTTGAACATGAGCATCAAGCGTGACGAGATCTCCTTGTCTATGGCACTGAGCATTTGTCCATTCTCGATGCGACTGGCCAGCCCGGTGAGGTATGCTTTGTGACCGTTCTTCCTGGGAGAATGAAGATGAGCCTTGCATTATGTTAGCTGAAGATTACCATAGTGTCGATGGATTTCATGGGCGAAAGCAAACCTTCATCTCCCGCCGCGTGTCCGTCAGAAAGGAACAGTTATCCATGATGCAGCGGTAAATCTCCTTGAGATATCCCGGCTCAGCAACCGCCGGCGGACAGCACTGGGTCATTGGCTGGGAGTCCGGCAGGAAAGAGACTGGGCGACAATGGTAGCAGAGACCCCGAACGCACGGCTCGCTGCCCGAACATTCATGATCAAGGTAGTAATGGAACTGGGGGATGAGCAGCCGTCAACTCTAAATCCACGTCGTCTGAGTGTGTCCCACGGTGGATGACGTACCTCGGAGCACCCAGGCCGAGAGAAGCTCGGGTCTTTCTTAGCATCGGGCGGGTTGGGCTGGCCCATGTAAGTTATGGCGTCTGGCGAGACGTCGCGCCAAGGATACTTACAATTCTCAAGTCAATCCTATCCTTTTGACTAATATCGCCGCGGATGACCTTGGACGGAAGAGGCACCGCGTTCCACCGAAGTGAGCACATGGAGCATTCGAACTTTCTGGGCCAGCTACAGGTTTGATGGGGATCCGGAACAGCCTCAGATTCTTGCAACCGCCAACCGACACCATGACCGTACTCTCGAGGCATACGAGAGTAGCCAGAGTAGTCGACGCTCCAACCCGTCTGGACCGAGTCCCCGCTGGTCACTGAGAGCGATCCATTCCCTTCAGACGAAAGATTGCACCCCTGTGTGGCTGGCTGACCTGTGACATTGCCGAGGTAAGAGCCAGCATCTCCGTCAACGCGGATGAGAACATGACGAGGTTCCGAGGAAGCTGTGGAAGACAGCTCGAAGGGATTGATCAAACCGGCTGTCGAGACCGGAGTCGCTGTTGCAAACCTGCTGGCGTTGCTTGCGCCCTGATTGTTGCTGCCAATCACAGTGGTCGACTCTCTTGAGCTCAACGCAGCGGTGGAGCTGGGCGAGGGTATCGGAAGAGGCTCTGAAGATTTGTCGTGAAGAGAAACCCCAGTATTCTGGCGAAAGCTGTTCGAGTTGACCAAGGAAGCAGCTTGGTCTCGGTCCTGGATCTGAACCTGGACGAGGGGACGAGTTGGCCATTGTTGCCGATGCATGGGATACCCATGGTGTGGCGAGGGAAACGGAGCAAAAGCGCTTGCCCCTATAGAACCGTGATGCCCAGAGAATCGATTCGAGATGGTCAGGCTCATATCGCGGGCGTCTTGCTTCTCAAGTACCGGCGGACAGGCAGGGTGTAGTCGACCGCCCAACGTCGTCTGCTTGGTTTTGCTGAGCAAACGCGTGTCTGATGCGTAGCCTCGAGCTTCCTAGGCCTGTGGTCTATTCTGCTCGGCACGGGTGACTGCAGATGAGAAGGGAACACAAAACCGCACGAGGAGCAGTAGGTGTGGGCGGAGGCAAGTTGTCATGTAAGATGAGCGGAGAGATAGATCTCAGACAGCAGCGCGGCGGAAGTGAATGGGCAAAGGGTGTGGGTGATAGGATTCTACGAACCGCCCCCTTGTCGGTCACGATCTGGGCTGCGCGGCGCCGTCAGGGTTCTTTCTGTCCATTTGAAGTCCCCTTCCTTCTCGCCTGAATCAGGAAAAAATAAAAAGGGCAAGACGAGTAATCCAGGGTGGCTGGCCCTAGTCTCAGAGTATCGCGGAAAAAAAGCAATGCGGGAACTCTGTCCCCTCTGGCGTCGTTGTCGACTCGTCGTAGGCTCTCTGACTATCCGTACTAGACCGCAACATGCTGGGCGAGCAATGACTCCAGAACAAGACAGAAGCAAAGTCCCATTCTGCAGACGCGAGTGCATGCACAGAGTCGGGTACGTATCCGTACGTACGACAGTTTGATGGTCTGCAGTAGGTAATCTTGGGACTGGAGCCCAAAAACACCGGGGGTCGGCGCCGGGACAAGGGAGGCCATGACATGACAGGGTTGTAATGTCGGGGTCGGAGTCGCAGCGGGATCAGGGCCAGACATTGAATTGGACGGACGGCCATTGCAACATGTGCATCCGTACCTAAACGTAGGAACGGGAGGCTAGATCTAGAGACTACCTAGATGCCATAGGCCGCCGTACTGGAAGACCGACAGACAAGGTCAGACAAACCCAAGCCAGAACGGGCGCGGCCTCGTGGCCCCCAAGTTGGGTTTCTTGCTCTGGGAAACCAAGACACCCAACCGCATGCCCCTGTAGTGCATGGTGTCGTGCCGCTGCCACTCTGCGCGCTGATGTGCTGTCATGCTCGTCACTCGTAGGAAGAAAGCCTCCCCTGTGTTTTACGGGCGTACGCAGAACAGAGAGACGCAGATGAGTTGCAGATTCCTGCAAGTCGTGTCTTGCCCGACCCCGTCAACCAACAATCCATGCTCACGTCGCTCCATCTAGTGTAGTGTGGCTCGTCTTGCATCGGTTCGAAGAGGGGCCTTCTTCTGGGGGGGATGGCTAATGGACATTATACTATCTCTCGTTACTTATCTTGACAGGAACCCCATTCACATTCGTTAGATGCTCGCAAGCCAATCCACAACTCCCCGATCGATAGACGAACAAGTTGCCGAGGGTCAACGGGCCCAGAAATGTGGACAAGATCTGGGGGAAGGCGAACCAATGGGCCATGTCCTGGACAGCGTACCTAGACTGCTGCACTTACATCTCGTTGAGGTTTAGGGCGCATGTGGATAATTGCTTTTTCTGCTCCTCTCCTCAACCCTCTGGAGTTATTTCCACTGGGAAATGGATACACGACGATGCAAACGTCGGATACCGCGTCAAGAGACGACGGAATGACCAGTGGGTATGGTCTGATGTGGTAGTCTTGGCCATGCTTTGTGGCTCACACACATGTCAACTGGATCGTGTTGCAATAAGGTATCCATACCTGTCCGTCCGTTGCCGTACGATTACACCGCGCGGCTCCGTACCCAACGATGGTCGTTGACTTGCGGCTAAGTTCCGGTCTTGCTGCCGTGACATATTGTTTGTATTGCCGTCTTGCGGGGACTTCCTGCGAGGATGCCCAGACTAGCTGTTGATGCAAACGGTATTCAAAGTACTCGTGATCACCGTTGCTACCTGGCGTTGGGCTGAAGCTGAAGGTTGGGTGCCCCGGGTCTGGACTGGTCTGGGCTGAGCTCAGATCAAACGTACTCGAGCCGGCAATCGTCCAAACATGATGCTGATGTCCCCTTGCAATTCGACAGCCAAAATGTGATGGGTGACGACCCGATCGACTGGGCCTGAATGATGCGCTTAAGCCAAGGTACCGATATGCAGGTTGATCAAGCTGACAGCAGCTGGAGCCCAACTTGCCGGCTGTCGACGCAATGTTCCGTCTGGTTTCCGGTTTCCGGAGGGAATCTGTAATGTGAGATGATGCTATAACTTCCATCCCTGGCTTGCCTGAGCGCAACGAATCCAGCCCAGCCCGGCCCAGCCCAGTCCAGTGCGATTCGAAATCACATCTCCGGGCGCTGTCAGGACTCAGATTCCGATCCGTGTGAAGAATTTGCGTACGCCTCCAATATCAGGCGCGGGTTACAAGTTTTGGCGATGACCACTCAGTTGAAGCCTAGCCCCAACGACGTGGAACTAGAAAAAGCAACATATTGCAGCCGGCATCGCGGAATTCCCAGCCGGCATACGATCGACAGCCTTGTGCCGCACCTCCAGCTCGAATGAGCGTGGCATTCAACCCCTGCTTCTTCTCTACCCTCCTGGTTAACTAGCGGTGTGTTGTGCTTGGTTCTTTTACAAAACGTGGACAGTCCGACGGGGAGCGAGTAACGAAGTGCACCATGGCCAGCGGGGAGTAAGGTGCAAAAGCCTTGCTTGACGACCAAGGGGATTGCGATCAGGGATAAAACATGTACATGTGAATCTGGAAAGGGGCGGGATGAGACCCAAGGCTGTCTAGAGCTTCATCTGTGCTGGTCATCTCAGCTGCGGTTGTACATGTCCGTGAGTAGCGGCACATATTTGTCGTGTGTGTCAGTTGACCTTGATGCCATGCCAAACCACCCAACCCATTAGCCAGGCGACAGGAACAGCGACCCCGCTCAACACGAAGCTGGCACGAAGTGACCAAACCGAACTACAGGACATTGCTGTGAGAACCCATAATCTGTTGCCCGTACTCCCCTCCTTGCCCGCTCGAGAGCGTCATGGCCGCATCCCTTCTTCGGCGTGGTTAAACTAATTGTCTCGGATAATGTAGAAGGCCAGGCATGGCCGGCGATCTCAATGGCCCCCGCCATCCCAATAATCTCAGCTTCAGCCACGAAATCCCTGGCAGCAAACCAAAACACCGGGAGCCATAGGGAGGCCGTGACCATTCGGATGATAAGAGCGATTCCGAGTCTCCCTAGATGCCATGCACCGTTGCAGGAGTACAGAGCGTGGATGACGGATGGGCTTGGCAACTGGTCATCAAGCATGAGCCGCATTATACCCCCAACAATGTTCATCCTCTAGCGCAGGTCGTAGTATCGCAGGACGACTAAGCGTCGACCCTTCCCGAGATTGACGCACGTCTGTTGACTAACATGTCTCAGCCTGCACAAACTACAAGGTTGGAGACATGATAAATGAGATAGAAGGAAGTCTGCGCCTCTGCTTGTGCTCCGTAGGCTACTGTAGGGTATATCATGCTGGCGTATGGCGGTCAAGTGCGCCCCTTGGTAACATGGTCCAAAATCAAATCCCGAACAAGTTCTGTTGGATAATTGCTCGCATATGAGAGAGGTGCTACCCTTCAACAATGAAATTCGACACTTGCAAAGATCGAATGCCAAACGCAGGCCGTGCTCAAGCGCTGGTGCTGAAGTAGTAGTTCTCCCACAGGTACTCATAGTCTTCCAGGATACCGCCGATGATTCCAGGTACCCTTGACCTCACGCCGCCAACAACGCCCTTCATGACGTTCTCGTAGAAGGCTCCACGCATAGTCCACCACCCCATAGCCCAGCCTCTCTTGCTCCATTCGTCGCGCTCGAGAGGCGTAGTTCTGAAGCTTCGATCTCTGAGCTGGCGAGCGGCATACTCGACACTCAGACCAACGAGCCAAGGCGTCCATGATTTCTTGTTCTTGCTTCTCGACAGAGCAACTGCATACACCAGAGGTGCCAGGATATGAAGTACTTCCGCCGCCTGTGCGCCTCCCTGGAGTTGGTTCAGCAGCTTAGCCGCAGGCTTAACGTCATCAGCCGTCAGGACCTTGCCCAGGAGATACCCGCTGATATCACCCGCATTTGGCAGGGATGGGAGGTTCATGCCGGTTCTGGGCATCGTCCAGTCCTTCTCGTGTGGCTTGGGCGCATCTTCGCCAGCCTCTGTGGCGTGACCATTCGTTGTTTCGCCCATCAACTCTTTCAAGCCGGCGTCATCCTCTGACTCTGGCTCTTCGGGAATAGGCTCACGCTCGGGAAGTACGGGGGTGACGAGTGGTCGCGCACGGGTCACGCGGAGCAGCAACAGGCGGCAGAAGGCTTTGATTGCCTCCAACAGAACAATAACGCGCCACCGGCCTCTTTCGCCTCCTCGCCTCTTGGCCGCCATCTCGCATAGCAGCTGAGTATACGTGACCATTTGCAATAGCATGGCAATTCGACGGTACATGGGACTGCGTTGTGTCCAGTACTTGGTGTATCGGCTGTGAGGCGACGGTAGTCGGGCTAAGGGGATGCGCGAGAGGGCGCGCATGAGCAGGGTATCATGATAAAGCGAGAGAAGTTGCACGCTCGAATGCAAGGTCTCGGATGCGATCTCGGCGTCGCGGAAACGGCCTGGGACGAATTCATTAGATGAGGGATGCTGACGACGGGCTATGGAGGGGCGTTACCAGGGATGATGTAGGTGAGCGACCGTAGGGCCGACTCTATTTGGGAAACCTGGCTCGCATTCTTGGTGATGAATTCATCATACATCTGAAGCCATTGCGGCGGAAGCGACAAAACGGCGCGAATTGGTGATGCCGGGTGCGAAAGTCGCGTTTTGTTGGGGATATCGGCTGAAGTAGACATTGCGAGACGTCTACACCATCGGCGGAGGCTGGTTGCGAATGCGGGAGACGAGAAGCGAAACTGTGAAGGAGAGGAGCACAATACAATATGTAGTAAGTAGTCTGGGAAAGGCGGAAAAGAAGATGAAGAAGCAAATGGTTTCGTAGATGAAGAAGTGGTGAAGATTAGGTATTAAGCTCCTGTTCGAAGACAGCTGGAGGAAGGTTCACGTAGTGGTCGTAGGGCGGTTTGGTAAGGTAGGAAGGAAAGAAGGAAGGATGGATGGATGGCATGGAACTAAAGTGCCTCTGCGCGCCTCATCGCGACGTGGACGGGATGCGCTGGGTTACTGCCGCCGTCTTAATTGCCTACCTACTGGAGGTAGGTGCCCTGAGTCCCCGACCTTGGGCCGAGGCTTGCTGTCATAAGCCGAGCACATGAGCTGACGGGAGTACCTTACCTACCTTACTTAGGTACCTACGTAGTAAGGCCCTTTGAAATTACAGCATGAGGCAGGAAAGTGGCATTATACCCCGTTTGTCCAATGCATTGGGCCAATGAAATTGCTTTAGATGCCTCAGTATGGGCGATCCCTGACTGCGAGTCTTCGCGTTATGTGCATATCCTTCCGTGTATTGCTAGCAGACTGTACTGCTTAATGGCCACTTGTGCACGCTGACGACCTCGATGATTGGCTTCACCGAACCGTCCTAACCGTCCTACCACGTCCAAGCAGGCCGCAGGTAACCCGGCTCACCAAAAAGGCCTGGGGGCTAGGTGTTCAAAAGAACTACAGCTTTTCCTTTTTACAGCCTCTCATGTCCCCTTGTTGTCGGGGCCGACCGTTTACGGGACATAACTGTCACATACCTAAATACACTGATCCCGGATGGGAGGTCGTCGGTCCCGATTGACAAGAGGCAGTCTTTGTCTCCACGGTGAAGGGGTAGGGTATCAAAAAACAGACATGCCTCACCCAAGGCCAAACTCCGTTGCAGGCGAAACATGCCCACGCCAGTTCTCCCCCCGAACCCCATGAGTACAGATACCAGGATGCTCAAGGAGTTGATGTGTATCGTTGACCGAGGTCACATAGTTTAAATGCCTGCTCGGAGTCGTAAGCAAATCAGCTGCTAGAGTCTCTCAAATCCGGCTTCCTCGAGCTCGCGTCCGGTTGGGAGCATTGGTCGTCCCTGCATCGGGAATGGCCAGAACAGCGGGTTCTCCATCACTTGCGCTGCCCGCGAGACCGACGGGCTTCCCTCACGCCCACTCCCCATTGCTGCTTTCGCCTCCCCGCTCTCGTCCGCACCGCCTCCCCACAGGCAGATGAAGTCGTCTTCGATGACGTTCGGTGCGAAGAAATTGAGGCTGCTCGTATACGGTCTAACCAGGTGCGCATACTCTGCGTCCGACCTGGGTGTTTGTCCCATATCCACATTCATGCCCCATTTCTTCGCCAGGTATCGGAGGATGTTGAGTGCCTGTTCCGCAAAGTGATGACAGGGGGCCATCTCTTCCAAGTCCCTGATGCCCTGCTTGATTGCTTCGACGACGCGAGGCGGGTGAGGCGTTTCGGCGGCCGCCTCAGCGGTTGGTTGACGAGATGCCCCGATAGCTAGATGCATGATGGCAGACGTGAGAACAAAGTATGGTACAAACGACGGTGTCCGCCGCAGTGTGTACAGTTGTGAATAAGAGCGGAGAAGGCCCTGGATCGCATCTGCTGCCTGGCTACACACGTCCCTGGGCAGAAGTTTGGAGCCAATGATTCGAAGCTTGATGAGTGGCCGGAAGAGAAGGAGAATCGCGAAGTGATAGTACATACTGCAATGGTGTAATTAGCATCCATTTCGACTGTTGATAAGATTTGGACACTTACTGCGCAAAGAGCACGGCGGGGGTGAAGTTATGGCCCAGCCTAAGCACTTCGGGTATTCTGTCATACCAGTTCAGGTATTGAGTGTAAATGCCCAGGAGGTCGCGGCTGGTCAATGGTCTGCCAGGAGAGTGGAGTATGTAGAGACTTTGATGCACAAGCTCGCTCAATTCACAGAAGCATTTGTAAACGGATCTAACGTTGGACGGCTGTTCGGCTGATCGCTGCAACGGCGCACCTGTGCGATAGTCGGTAAGCTATACATACCATACATACGTGCATGACGAGCAACGGGGTGCTAGACTCACCATCGTCCGTGTAGGGAATCCACAGCGATGCTTCGATGTCATCAATTATGGCGGGTTTTGGTGGTAGAAGAGGGAAGCATGAACATTGAGGAAGGGAACCTGTTGCCAAAGACCAAGCGCTTGAAAACCATTAGCCGGTGCTGAGACATCATGAGGATACCGAGGTCTTACTGGTCGAGGGCAAAGGCGCCCCAAAACGTGGCCGCCTGAACCGCAAATTCATCGTCGTCTCCTTCATCCTGCAACTGATGCAGACCCATTTCGATGGCCAGACGAATGCTCTGACCTGCATAGTACCAACTTTCAGAGTCCCGCCCGCAGCTGGCTTCGCGTATAGACATGATCCCCAAGGCTTGTATGGTCGTTAATCGGTGGTGGTCCTCCTCGAGGTAGAACAGTCGTTGCGCTTCCTTGAAGAAGTGGTCGCCCGAGGTGTAGGGATCGTTGGGATTAGCTCGCGTGCTAGACTTGCTTGAGAATCGACAACCCAAGGCCAGAAGACCATTCACCAAAATCGGTGAGCAGTATCGGTGGACACCGTTTTGGAAGTCTCTTAGGAAGTGTTCTTTGCTCAACGATGCGAAGGTTGGGTACTCCCAGCAAAAGTACAGGGCAAGCAGATGTTGAACGAGAGAGCCATCCTCGGTAATGTTCGTCCAGTTCTCTGGCGGAAGCTTCATGTCGGGCAATTCCAGCGGCGCGAGCACCTGATCAAGACCCTGATATCTTCCACCTTCAGATGCCTCCGTATTGCTAGCAGTCTCAGGCCACGTGTCAATGGGCCCTTGAGGCGGCCTGTTGGTGTCTGCACTCCAGTTCATCAAGTCGGGGTGAGAGTTGCTCCTAGTACTCTGGCTATGAGATGAAAGATGCCATGGGCTATTGGGGTCCAAATCTTGACGCAACCCAGACTGTCCTGTGATGGGACTCATGGTTACCGACCCCGGGCCTCCTAAGTTTCTCGTCCTGATGGGCGCTGGCCCAGGGAACCCGTGGCGAGCGCCTGAACTGGCGCCCGCGTCGCCGGATGACTCTCCTTGGCGCCCAAAGGATGGCCTCGCACCACCGCCGGATGGAACTGTGCCACCTAACCACTCTGAAACTGATTCGAGAGATTGGCCATTGCGCAGTCGTTGGAGCACATCTTCCCACATGTCAGACCGCACCAGGGCGGCGATGACCTGGTCGCTGGACCGCTGGCGTTGACGCAGCTGTTCGATCTCGGTTCGTAAATGTTCCTTCGATTGGCGGACAGGAATTTCGTAAACACATTCCACGTCCTTCTGGGCCTTACAGCGACCGCATGGCTTGTGGCCATCGCACTAGCGGAAGACATGTTAGATACTACGAATCAAGAATTTCGGGGAAGCATCTCTATGCAGAGGAGAAGTGTAGCAGCATGGTATACCTTGGCGCGCTTCTTTCGACATTCGGTACAAGCATTAGGGGTGACAACACCCAGACCTCTCCTCCTCTTGGACAACTGGCCAGGGCCAGAAGTGCCTGCCGGCGTCGGAGCGGAGGGTGTCGGAGCGGGGGCGGGGGCGGGCGTGGGAGCGGGAGCAGAAGATGCCCCCGCGGAGGAGGCAGCATCGGCGCCGGGCTGAGCCTGCGACTGGCCACCGGATGCCTCCTCCATATCGGCAGTACTTGCGCGCTTCAGGTTGACTGAGGGTAGCCTCGAGTCGAGTCCACAGAGCAAACGCGACCTTGAAGACTTTGTATGCGAATTGTCATACTGAGGCCGGTCAGAGACGGGCGGCGGACAGCATGTATTGGTCGAGGGTGGCGGAGCAGTTGTGACGTTTTTTGGCGCGGGCGGCGCGCTACTGCGTCGAGGGTCTAGATAGCTCGAGGGAGCTTTAGAACCAGCGAGCAGACACGCGAGGTATCAAGGCGCAGGGCGGTCGAAGTCGTCGAAGTCGGGTACGACTGGGTCATAGATGGCGGGTCGCAGAAGAGAAGTACACTTCACGCAGCTTCCGCGGGGTTTGCTCGTTGTTTTCTCCCTTCCTCGTCCTGGTTTTGTTCGCTAGTACGGGCGTCGTTTCGGTGTTGGCGGGAGGGAAGCAAGTGGGAGATGCTGAGAAAGAGGTGAGGAAAGCGGTTGGCACCTCGGCGAGTACTGGCTGCCCCTCCGCGCTGGTACCTGTAGCTCAGAGCATGCGTCTGTTGTAGAACCGATGCGAAGTGGGGGCGGAGATGGCGAGCAGGTATACAGGTACGCCGGCAGAAAAATGCCTAGCGGGCAGGGTAGGTCAGTGTATGAAGAGGATTGAAGCGGAAAAAAGTGCAGCTCGTGATGGAGAGGAAAGTGGTGGAAAAGGCGGGAAGGGATAACGGTGCAAACGGGCTGGTCGGGTCCAGTCCAGTCCAGTCCACGGCACGGCACCTCACCTCAGCATGCACTTGAACGGCTCGAGGCACAGACGCTCTTTGTGCTTTTTGGAGACGAGACGAGATGGGATGGATGCTGTAAGGAGTTAGATACTGAGCACCTGGAGCCGCTGCGTACCTCAGGGCACCTTTACCTTACCTTTACTTCAGTACACGGGTATCGGTACAGGGCAATTCCTTCCCCAGATTCGAGAGCTTCCGGCCGAACAAGGTCCAGGTGCTCTAGATCCAGCTTCCACGATTGAGGTGGAGGAGAAGCTTTTTGGTTTTTATTTTTATTTTTGGGGGGTTTTTTTTTAAAAAAAAATTGTAGGTCAGGTCCAGGTACCTTAGGCTACCTACCTTATGTCCAGATTGCTAAGGCAGGTAAGGCAAGAGCCACGACACAGCTTCTTGAGGCGGCGAACGTGTAGTGAGGTGCAGATAGAGTAAAACGCGGGCTAATGTCAATGCAAAGTGAGGTATCTTAAGCTACAGTAATCATGCGGCTACCTCACCCCACGCCAGACGACCGACTTAATGTCTAGGTAAGTAGGGCAGTTTAATCTGTTAAAGACTCTCTTTGATATCCCGTAACTTGACGAATGCGTAACACGAAGCTGTGTATTGGGAACTCCCTCGAGCAAAAGCAAGAAGTGCAGCCTGGAAGACTTACCTGTAAGCCTGAGGTGTGTTTTTCCCTTTCCCGCATCTGACATTTACCCAAGCGCTAGGCTGAGCAAGGTACCGTTTTCGAGATACCTACCGTAAGGTAAGGTGTGATGCATCTAACCCGTTATCCACAATGCCAAGTCAAGGTTGATGTTACTTCAACACATCTCTAGATTCTTTTCGGGTGCGCATCGCGACGTAAGCCAGCCATCCACCCGGGCTCATCTTTTACACCTCTGGTCCCCTTCCTAAGTACTAGCCGTACCGATACCGCGCCGGCACTCGAGACCTCTCTCGACCAAGCCGACGCTCACCCAACCCAGCCCGTACGTACCTTTTCTTTTGATCCTATCGGCAATCACCCGGTACCTGGGACTTGGAGGGAAGAGACAGCATCGTCATGACCACGCCCATGGCCCATGAATATGACCATGTACGGATAGCTGTGCAAGGACAGAATACAGGCCCCCATGTCTTGCCCAGCCACCCCGTCCCGCCAACCGCACCGTTACCCGTTGTGCCTGCGAATACTCTGTATCTCGTGTCGCCGTATTTTCCCGCCTGGATACTTTCCTCCGGCTGTCTCCTCTTTTGCAATTTCGGCGCCGCTTCACCTAGGTGTGATCTCTGAGCATCAGCACAAGGCGCATTATGAAACCCTGCCCCGCGCAGGGGTCTCCTTGCTGAGAACAACCACACGAGGGTGACGGATGCGCGGGTCTCCCGAAGCTGGTGATGGCGTCTTGCAATTTGACTGGTGTTTTCCCCGAGGAATTAGGTTTCGCTGCCCCGCGCCAATGGGCTTTTTCAAACCTCCCTCTCTGTCTTCTACCTACTGCGGTAGTGTAGAGTAGTAGTACCTCGGGTCACCATCATCATCGCAGGCTGCGCATCCGTACCTTAGGCCGCGACTTCTGAAGCAATACCGCTTCGCCTTTGCTGCTTTGCTCCGGCAACCTTGCGCGGCTAACCCCGACTTCGACCTGATGCTCCATGGGTCGAGCTCAGCTCAGCCCGACACTTGGAGGCCACAATGGCGGGTTGCCATGTTTCGCAGCTTTAGAGAGCCACGCCCAAAGCTTAGTCCTCCCACCAAAAGTCGAAATCCCTACCGAGTCAAATGTCCCAGAAATGTCTTACCCTGCGTTGGTGGTTGTCAGTTATGGTGTAGCAGCTCTTTTCGCGTTACACACCCGATGACTTCAGAGCACAGCAGCGTCTCAGTGGCGGAATCTACTCCGTCCCATACTTTGATCAGCGATCAAGAGTTATCATTCTCTCACAACCAATTCCCAGCCTGCGGCTGCGGGAAACGCGGTGGATCCTTTCTCCCTGAGCTGCGAGCTGGCATCACCTCGGCCGAGGACACAACCTCATAGAGACGAACGAAACCTTCAGCTCTGTTCACAGAGCGGGGAGGCATAAAAGGACACGCCCAAATTCTCCGTGCGCGCATGAGAGAAGACTGACGTCATGAAGTGGGACAGGGGCTACCTTGGGTGCGCCGCAGGAGAAAAAAGTCCAACTCGTCCACTCTTCAACTGCTTGATCGATGACTAAGCTCAGAGTCCAGTCCAGACCGCGTCGCTACTGCGGAGAAACAGCGGTTCCGCTGTCAGTCGTGACGGGACCTAGCGTAGGCCCGGACAAACGGGGACTGGGATGCCACCAGCGGAAGTCACCCAGAGCTGACTCGAGCATCTAAATCAGAGATTCAGAGGCTCCAAGGCAAGAACCATTGACAAATGAAATTTTGTATTCGCGGCCATGGGCAAGTAGCGGATGTGTTAATCCCGTCCTGCTCGGCCATGTACCCTAACTCTCGGAATCCATCGCCCGATCTCCTACGGACGGGCACAAGCCCAGGCCCAAGCTAGCCAGTTCGCTTTCCAGATGACGCCGCATCAACCCCAAGAACCCCGGACCCTGACTTGTACTTACACAAATAAACCTCACAACTCCAATCCTATGCAATGATGTGTCAATCAGACCGCCTCGGTCTTTTCTGTCGAGATCTGCTTCAAAATCCCTTGACGGGACTGAGACCGTATTTGACCGGGCTTCGCAGCCGATCACGGTCACCTTTGCTGGGGCTTCGGCGTCCCGAAGGCGTCCGGGGTGGCATGATCGATTTCATCTTTGGCGGCGATGCATCCGTGTCCGTAGCGTCGCTGTCGTACTTGAGGTGTCGGCGGTGTGACGGCGTCTGGATCGGCACCCACATGTATGCCTGTGAAGGCTCCGGGATCACAGACGGCTCCGGCGCCCCTGATGCCGCGCGGTGGGCCGGCGCCGGTCGGTTTGCGGCGGCCGTGTTCGCCAGACGGCCCAATGTGAGGTTGTTGGCAACGATGCAGAGAAGAAGAATGCCAAAGAAGAATACCTGCGACATAGTCAGGATACACGAAGTAGATCAAAAGAGGGCGATGAATCACTTACCCAAGCCTTGACTTGCATTGCGCCGGCAAACTCGTTGAGAATCTCTGCGATTTGCTTGACCGTAACTCTTACACGCATAATTGCGGACGGATCCTGAATCATGCACTCGTACCACTCGTCACACATGGCTTTCAGAGCCGGCCTGTCCTTCTTGGCGCACTCATTGAGTTGGTATTCCGACCGGCACTCTGCCATCTTGCTCTCGATCTCCTGACGGGCCACGTCGTTTGCGTTGCGAATGTCGGACCGGACTGTGTCCAGAATGGACCAGCAGAAGAACACAAACGCGGAGACAATGATGCAGTTGACTAGGAGTTGTATCCACCGGTAGAGATTCTCGGGAGCGTTGGGGTGTTCCTCGAGAGTGTAGAATAGGTTGCCGATCCAGCTGCGACCATTCCTCTTCTTCTTGTTCTTGCTGCGGCTCGACCCCTGACGATGTTCGTCATCCTCCGAGTCTTCTTCGGAATCCCAGTCCTGCGATCCGTGATACCGAGCGCTCCCACCGACGTCGCGATCCAGATTATGCCTCTTCCGCTTTCTTATGGCGGGGTAGTCTCGTGCGCCTCTAGGAATCTCCCCCTTGCCCGGCGCGTGGCGCTTCGACGACAGCAGGCCGGCCTTGCCGTAACGGTGGCTCTTGTCCACCTTTGAGGGTGTCACGGTGCCCATGTTTGCGTCTGCGAATCGGTCGACGTCGGGGGTGTCGTCTGGAAACTCTGAATTTTCCGTCAACGCGGGGCTACTTTCTGCGCCAGAGGCTTCCGAAAATGCCGACTCATCGAAGGGCTTGCGCGGTGTCGTGAAGGCAGGGTTACGGAACGGCGGTGCCGTGTGGCTGCTCTGGATTCTCGGGGAAAAGAGAGACGTCTGCGGTGGGAGAGAGGGAAGCGGCTTCGACGGGCTGTTCGCAAAAGGGTTCGGCTTCGACGGGCTGTTCGCAAAAGAGTTCGGCTTGGAGGGGCTGCTCGCGAAGAGGTTCGGCCGGGAACTGGCAAATTTGTTGGGGGAGTTGAAGACTATGGTAGAATAATGATTGTTAGCAGGCTAGGAGCTGAAAAGTGTACGATAGGCAGATCAGCAGCAACAAAAAAGCGATGTTTCTGCAAATTGCATGGACGAACTTACTATTCTGGTTACTGCTTTTTGCAACTTGAGAAAATGGGCTGGTTGCATCCAAAGGGCCACGATCCTGGTATTCCCATTCCATGGGACTTTCATATGTCCGACGATCCATGTTGGAACTCTCCTCGCATGCACAGGTTTTTGGTGAAAATAACAAAGGAAGACGAAGAGAAGATATAGCGAGGGTGGTGGTGGTGGTGGTGTGTGAGAATAATGCGACAGCTCAACAACACCTTGTCACGGATGGTCAATCAGGTGGCGGCCAACGGAAAGGAAATGTTCTGACTGAGGTGCTGTCAATGAGCAAACCACAGGGCACATTTCAAAGTAAACAAACCGTGCCTGAGGCAACGGAACAAACCGAAAATCGGTACGTATCCTGTGCTGTGGCTGGTGAATCACACTTGGGTGGCTAGGTTGCACCTTCCACTGGACCCGACTGGACGGGACTTCTTACATTACCTTAGGTACTGGGCTGTCGCGCTTCTCCTAGGCTAGCTTGGGCCACCTGAAAATCGAAGGGCTGAACGACATCTTCCATCTTCAATCTTCATCAACAACAGCTACTTCGTGTCGCCCCTAAATCTTACGACTATCGCGGCTGAAAATCCTTCTTTTACGTCGCAGCTGCTTTGAACTCGACAACCTAACGACAGGGCGTCTCGTTGCCCTCCAGAGCAATAGCAAGTTTGCCGTCGCCGAAATGTCCGACCTCGAATCTCTCCCCGAATCGCCGGCGGCCATCGATCGCGATGACCACGCTGAGGACGAAGAGCCTCGTGAGGGTGCCGGTGGCGCGACTGCCGAAGACCTGTCCGATCAGGAATCAGATCAGCTCTCGGAAATCGACGAAGACCAATTCGAGGACTACGATCCAGCTACGGCCAATATTGAGGATCGCCCCATAACGGTGGATGAAGACGTCGCCAAGACGCTCAAAGCCGGAAAGCGCAAGGTGGCTGAGGGAGAAAAGCCGAGAAAACCGAAGGAGGGACGCAGAGATAAGAAGAGGGCGCGCGACGATGATGCGGCGGGCGATGCGGACGGCGATGCTAGGGGACCGGCTCGCAAGTCGAGACGCGCCGGTGCTGGTGACGGCGAGCGAAAGCCGCGATCCAAGGCTGCTTCGCCCGAGATCGATGACGAGTCCCATCTGTCTCCCGAGGAGCGTAGGCGCCGTGCGATCGACCGGGCGTTGGATGCCGCGATGAAGGGACCTGCCAAGCGCAAGAAGAAGAAGGACGAAATTGTGGGTTTCGCGCTTCACCGGGCGCTCTGCGGACCTTTGCTAATGGTACGATGCAGGACTTGGAGGATGAGATGGACGATCAGATCGCCGATCTCAAATTGGCCATGGAGAAGGCATGTGAGGCAGACAACTCTGCGCGCGAGCAAGGCCAGCCCGCTGTCCACAAGCTTAAGCTCCTGCCCCAGGTCAAGGATTTCCTGAACCGTAACAATGTGCAGCACGCCATCCTTGATCCTGATACCAACTTCCTTCAACACGTCAAGTTCTTCTTGGAGCCCCTGAACGACGGCAGTCTCCCTGCGTACAACATTCAAAGGGAAATCTTCCAGGCGCTTATCCGCCTACCTATCGAGAAGGAAGTGCTTTTGAGCAGCGGCATCGGAAAGGTCGTCTACTTCTATACCCGTTCCAAGAAGCCAGAGGCTGGCATCAAGCGTATGGCTGAGCGTCTTTTGGGCGACTGGAGTCGACCTATCCTCAAGCGCACGGATGACTACAAGAAGCGCCACATCGAGACTCGCGAGTTTGACTATGAGTATGTTCATTTTGATCCTTGTATTTGCGACGTGTGCATTTTCTGACACATTCATCAGGGCTCTCAAAATGTCACAGCGCCAAGCTGGCAGTTCACAATTCAACCTTCCCCAGAGGCCCTCACAGTCTGCCAGAGAGGCTGAGCGTGAGGCTATGCTCGCTCCTGTCGTTACCTCCAACCGAGCTCGTCCTGGTGGCCTGCCTTCCAGCTACACAATCGCACCCAAGAGTACGTACGACGTCTCTCGCGCGCCTGATCACCGTCCTATTGGCGCGGGTGGCCTGGAGGCCTTCCGCAAGATGACCGCGAAGGGCAAGAAGCGGTAAAGGCCTGCTGCGCGGCATTAGATGACAGTAGTGACGGTGGTG
Organism: Colletotrichum karsti; assembly: GCF_011947395.1. Taxonomy (NCBI): domain Eukaryota; kingdom Fungi; phylum Ascomycota; class Sordariomycetes; order Glomerellales; family Glomerellaceae; genus Colletotrichum; species Colletotrichum karsti. Next base: position 67,328 of record NW_024065939.1, read on the forward strand.
ATGGTGGTGGATTCGACGGCTCCGATTCCAACACAAACTTGGCCGAGACCTGTGATTGGCGGATGATGAGAGCAGGCAGAAGAAGGGTTCTCAGTACTCTGCGTGAGCTCCACGGGGACATAGTCTGGCAACTTGTATGATTTGAGCATCGACGGCGTTCCGGATCGTTGTGAATGGGGCGGGAGGGTTCGATGGGAATCCCCAGGGAGAATTCGATATTTCAAAAAGCGTCGACAAGAGGCTGCCGGTAGACTGGAAAAAGAAAATGGCAGATAGAGCCCAAGAGACCCCTTCGAAAACTACTCCAACTGCACAGTCCTCCGTTGTGCTCGACCAGCCATACATCATCAACTGGATTTGCTTCTGTGGTGACCTTATCTCGGATTTGAAATACATTGATTGCGCCCCCTATGCTACCCTCGCAACGTAGAGGGCGGCAACGGAAGCTCCAGCATCAAAATACACCGTTTATCCCTCTTGCCTTCCTCTTCTTGAGGTGCTGAACGTTCCCCCCCAGAAGTGACGGTAGACCCTGGGGTTGGCTGGGAAAGTTAGCGAGACTTCGATGGGAGAACGGACATCGAACATCTCACTCACGTAACACCACACTGGCATGTTCAACACAAGACGTCATGAGTTATCCGTGGCGTGTCACTCACTCACTGCGACATAGGCATCATCGGCCACGCTTTGATCAATCATGATGCATCTCGTTTTCCCCCTAGGTCCAGCACGGCATCAACTATACTTAAGTACTACTAACCGAAGGACCACACTTGTCCATTCCAAAGGCCCAGGCCGAGGAGGTCCACGTCGCGTTGGCCGCAGCAAAAAAAATCTTTCTCTCGTCTGTAATTCCTCAAACCCGCTTCTCGCTCTTCCATGCAAAGTGTTGGTCGTACTGAACCACCTCCATGAAAACAAGACTTCTATCTAATCCGTCATTTCAGGGGTCTGACAACGTTGACCAAATATCTTCTTCAAAAGCGGGGTCAATCACCCCTTTTCTTCTACCCTCTTCCCCCCTCAAGTCGTTTGCAGTTGTTTTGGTGATGATGACAATGTTGTGTGGTGGTGGTGTTTGAGGCGTGCTGGGAAAAGTGTGTCTGTCTTTGGCACTAGCACAAAGAGCAAAATTCCATGCATGCATGTGCTGCTGTTCTTGCTGCAATGTGCGTGCAGAAATAGGTCAAAGCCAATTCAAGGTCCAATATGGGGGACAAACGGTGCAGAAGGACTGTGCAAGGGGGATTGGGGGCCTCGACCGTTCATTTGAATTAGGGATGATATCTTGGTGGCCCCCCGTGCTTTGAAAGCGGTCTTCATTATGATCCCCCCTACCGTTTCCGCACTTCTGTCGCCCATCCATCAATGCCATCACCCCGGCTGCCCACCTCAAGCCCATTGATTTTCACACCCTTCATACCAGGTGTATCATCAAGCCACAAGTGTCCCGCCATGCCACCAGCATTGGCGCGCTTTTCAGGGACAAGCTCCAGCATGGGGGTGAGGAAATCAGCAATGCGCTTCGCCTCTTCCTCCTTGAAATGGTATTTCTCGCGGAGGACGTCTGGCAGAGCCCAGTGTCGCAGGCGATGAATGTTACGCAATTCGCCTTTGCGGTTGAAAATCTCTTGTGACCACTTCCCAGATAGACACAGCGACTTTGGGAAGGGTCCAAGGAGTTCAATGATCTGGGCAATGTGGTCGTCGTCCTTGCCATACTTAGTTCCGGACTGTGGATCGAACAGATAGTCGCCAGTAATCAGCTCGAAGACCTGAACGATGAAGAGTCAACATTTACGTATACCTCAATAAGACACAACTGCCAAATGCAGCCGAGTGGCTCGAGAAAAAACGTACCATCGCAGCCATACTCCACACATCTGTGCTTGCGCCCCATTTCGCACCAAGAATGACTTCGGGTGATCTGTACTGCCTTGTCTGGATATCGTTGGTAAAGTGGTGGTTGACCCAGCAGGCGTTGCCCAAGTCCGCAATCTTGACGCTGATGATATCGAAAGCGTGGGCGTCTTCGGCCTTGCGCTTCTCTCCGGATGACGGCGAGCTGCTCGTCTTATCGAGGGAAATACCTGAAACTTCTTTCGTGAGGAGGTCGCTGCACAAGGAAAAGGCGGTCAGTATCAAATAGAATCATCCACTTTTCGCAAGGCGGGGTGTTCTCACGCTGTCTTTTCGCGCGTTTTCTGGTCAGCATCACGCTTCGGAGAGGGTTCCTTGGATCCTTTGCCTGCGAAAAAAGACAACGTTAGCTCGTCGTCGTATTGAAATGTCCCGACCACTGTCTCTGCATGCACCAGTGACAGGTGGCTTGACCGGGGTGCTTCTGGAGTGGCGCGATTCGCGGGGTGCCAGGTGGCGGTGTTGGAAATGGCACATACCTTCGTGCAGCATTTGGCTGAGGCTCGTGTGGGAGTTTGTGGAGGGGAAGAGATTGTTGTGATTGAAGCTGGCGTTGAGGGGGGACGGCAGCGGCTGGCTGCCGGTGATGAGAGTCCGTCTCCTCCTGCGGCCGTTTCTGTTGTTCTCCTTGTCGCTGGGGTCGCTCTTGACCACCTTTTTGACGATTTGTTCGACGTCGCCGATCTCGATGAGGACGTTTTCGGGCTTCAAATCAGTGTGGATGATGCCGCATTCGCGGTGGAGGTAGTCGAGGCCTAGCAGCACCTGTTTGGCAATCTGCTTTACAAGGGGCATGGGAATGCCTCGGTGGTTCCATTTCTTAATCAGGCCCAACAGGTTCTCGCCCAAGACTTCGAAAACCATGCAGACGTGGGTTCCGTTGGGACCCTTGTGCTCGAACGAGTCGAGGAGGCTGACGACATGCTTGCGGCCGGGGTGATCGGGCTTTGCCTGGACGATCTTGTTGAGCAGTTTGATCTCGTCAATGGCGGTCTCGGTGTAGTGTGCGGCGGAACGGACGACCTTCAAGGCGACGTGCTTGCCCGAGACGTTGTCTCTAGAAAGCCAGACGGTGGAGAAGTGACCCCATCCCAGCTTGCGCACAACAGTGTATTTGCCGTCCTTGAACTTTTCGCCAATCTGGACAGGGTGGTAGCCGCCCTTGCAGTAGTCCTCAGAATCTTCCTCATCGGCCGTGTTCTCGGCGGGATCGTCGCCGGAGGAGGTCGAGGTCGGCGAATTCTGCATGGCAGCAGACAATTGGTGGGTTCTGCGACGAGGAACAAGAAGGTTAGCTTGTGTTTCGAGCGCATCGAAGCATGTAGACGAGACAAGGCGGCGCAAAAAAAGGCGTCATCAAGAGTGTGATTGAAATGGCGGGGGTGGAGAAGAGAGTAAGATAGAGCAGCAGGTTCAGGTGGGCGAAGATTTCGCGGCGCTTCTGAAGAAGCTCGACCACAAAATGCGACAATTCAGAAGGGGGCGGACGGAGAGTAGAAACCTTGTCTTGAGGAAGCTCATGTTCGCAACATTGCGCATCCAGCGCGAACAGTCCTATAAGCAGAAAATGAAAATGAAAAGGACAGCAGAGCGGAGGACCGAGCGACGAAGTTCGAGAACCAAAGCAAGAATGAAGGGGGAAATATCAAAAAGAGGGCGGATCCAGTGCGAAACTGGCGCCGCTCACAACATGGGAAAGTAGTGACAGCGGCAAGTCCAGTCAAGCCAAGTCGTGACTGACTGGGGTGGGTAAAGGTGTGAATGGGAGGGGGGAGAGGAGGGGGTGATCAGGAAGGGACGGTGGAAAAGAGTTAAGGTCGGTAGGTAAGGTAGCAAGGTAAAAAAAAAATAAAAAAATAAAAAGAGGCGGGCGAGGCGAGTCGAAGCGAAGCGAAGCGCGGGAACAATCAGCCAAGCGTACAGGCTAAGAGAGGTAGGAGGTAGAGGTAAAGGTGGGAAGGATGGCAGCCCAGGTTAGATATGGCGAGCAGCTCAAGTAAACAGTGGGCAGGAAAGAAAGAAGGGGAGGGGGGGAAAATAACGTAGGTAGGTAGCAAAGCAGGGCAGGTAGCGCGGGAGGGGTTAGTGATGAGCGCGCGCGACGACAACGACAAGGACAACCTAACAGGCAGGAGATCGGACAGACAGACGGACGGAGAGAAAAAGAGAGAGAGAGAGGATGACGGGTGAGCGTGAGAGTGGTCTGGCGACGCACAAGTCTGGGCCACCTTGGCCAGGGTCGTCGGGTCGCATCAGGAACAGTGGAGGAGGGTGACGGTGTGAGCACTCGCGTCAGCAAGCCCAAACCCAGCAGCTCCATCTCCAGCTCCCTCCAGTTCTCCAGACCGTCTCTCTTTGCCATATGTCCGTCATGTCCTTGATCTGCCCGTATCTCTTCAGAGTGAAAGAGAAAACAGAAGGAAATTCAAGTTTGCAGCAAGTCATCATGCGAACCCACGCATTTGCCAGCCCAGATGTGACGGTTGTTGGTTTCCAGAACACCCCAGCCCAGTCCAGTGCAGCAAGTCGTCCAATCCAGTCCAGGTCCCGAGTTAGTATATATTCCGGAGAAGACGCAACACGCGATATGCTTCAGTCAGCGCACTCGACGAGCCGAAACCTCACCTCTCCGCTCCTCTTTCACCACAGCCATCCCCTTTCCACTGCCCGTCATCAATCTTGGGTATCCGTCGTACAGGCGGAGCGCAGCGTAGCGCGACGCAGACCACTTCAACAAGATGCACCTCACCGGTGCTGCGCATCATCGGCCCCGGCAGGTAACTTGCAGTGGCGGCGACAGCTGGCGACCCGTAATACCTGTGGATGAGCGGTTGCCTTCCACCCTGTACGGTCCCTCTCTGCCATTCTGGCCGATCTCTTGCGCGCCAAACGTCCGTTCCATCTCCTCCAATACCCAGCCCTGTGTGCAACAACAGCCGACGCGCCCAATCCAGTGACAGATCCCGTCGGGTATCTGTCCCGTTGGCGTCCGACGGTCTGTTCCTTCCTTTTCTGATCTCTTTCTTCTAATTCTTCGCTGCCGTAGCGTCTTCGAATGCGATCCTGTTCTTTGCATGCTTCCCAGGTGCTCGGGAGTGAGACGTTCTGCGGTGTGGTCCTCGGCGCCGACTGGCTTCTGCTTCTGGCTGCTGCTGCTGGACTGGACCGAATCGGACTGGAATAGGCTGGACTGGTTGTTGACTGGACAGGCCTGCTGGACTCGACAACCCAAACTGGACTGGTCTGGCTGGATCCCCCCATCATTATCCCCGTACTCCGCCCCGCCAGGATGCGCAGGGAAGAACGTGCGGCATCGGGCACGGCGGTTTAAACAGGATAGAGGGGTAATAGCGGGTGGAGGGTGTTAAGGTGAGGTAATGTCCTGTGTAAATGAAGCTTGGGACGCTCAACAGCATCCAGATGGAGGCGATGGAAAACAACAATTTCGATGGTCCCCGCTCGTCAAAGAAAAGAAATAAAACGATACGGGTGCATGAAGGTACAAATAACAGAAGGAAACGCTCATCAGACTTACGGAGGAGTCTCGGTGGTGATGATAGGCTTCAAGCCCTCCTTCTTGCGCTTCTTGGCGGCCATGGAGTTGCCATTTGCATTGGCGTTGGCGCTGGCATTGGCGTTCGCGTTGGCCGTCGCGGGCTGCAGAGGCTGTTGCGCAACCGGCTCTTGAGGCTCCTGGGTGCCGTTCATGATGGGCAGTGGAATGTGTGATGCGGAATGTGAGGTCTCGTCCGAGACGTTGAGTGTGGGGGACAAATTGGGGGGCAAGACCGGCCAGTCCAGGTTCAGGTCCAGGTCTAGGTCCGGGTCCGGGTCCAGACGGACAGGTCGAGGTCAGCAGAACGCACCGCCGGCGTTCTTCGATTGGCGATGTTTCGTCTGTGATGACCAGTCCAAGCTCGGGTACCCGATTGCAGCGCAGCGACTAGGGGGCGGCTGTGCGTGCGCCTGTCAATTATCGGTATCGTCGTCCAAGATATTCGGCTGTGCGACCCGGACAATGGTGTTGAGCTTCCTGCTCGTCGGGTCAGGTCAGGTCAGGTCGGTATCGCGGGATTTTCCCTGGTCGGGCGGGTCGTCGCGCGGTCGGTCACCTCGAGGAGGGGCGCAATTGAGGTAGCGAGAGCTGGTAAAGTCAAGTCGGAGCAGAGGTCGACAAGCCAAAGGACTATCTGAGTCGGCGATAAAGCGAAAGAGACGCGGGAAGAGCTTCGCCAGGAAGGCGAATGGATGATGACCAAGACGATTGCGACTGCGACGGCAATAGACGATGGCGAGAAGGGCGTTAAAACAGCGTGGTAAGCGGATCCACGGAGTTGCGAGAGACGGGAGCGGAGGTCGAATATTGCTGGATCAAGGCGCGTCCAGTCAGCAGCACGCTAATCGGGTACCGGGAATCATCAGATGTGCGGTGATGCGATGCGATGCGACGCGATGCGATGCGATGCGGCGAGGAACAGGACGAGCTTGGACGATGGAGCGGACGCCTCGGTGTCTTCTGGGCGCTTGTTGGGGTTGTTGGAGGTGTTTATTCGCGAACGACGTGGCCAAGCCGGATGGTGATGGCGAGAGATGAGAGTAAGGTAGTAGAGCAGAAGAGAGAACAAAAGGCGTGCGACTGACTGGTTGCTGGGAAAATGTGTGAGGTAAAGTTCGGATGTTTTGGGTTGGATAGGTAGAACAGGTCAGGTAGGTAGGTATTGATAGACAGACTACCTCGGAGCAAAGAGCAGCGTGGAGGTAGAGTACCTTGAGGTCGGTTAGGCAGGTAGGTAAGGTAGGTTTGGGTACCTTACGAGGAAGAGGTCGGGTGCGATGTAGATGTGAACTTGGAAATGCGGAAGCGTGTTGCGATGGCGGGGCCGACTCCGTCGACGTCCAGCTCTTTCTGTACCTTAAGGGGTATTCGTAAGGTGCCCTGAGTGATGGCTGGCGGTCGGGTCCAGTTGCTTCTCTTTCCTCTCTCCCCGTCATTCGTTCTGGTCTTAGTTACAGTACCTGGGCCAAAAGGACGTCATTGATGGGAGCTGGTAAGTTGAGTCGTGGTGTGCAGGTGCAGGTGGTGTCAGTGGATGGTGGGGGTCTTCATCTCAGGAAGGGAAAGCGCGGGAAAACATGGGGTCTGACTTGTGGTTTCTGGCTTTTTTTTTTTTTTTTTTGGCAAGGTAGCAAGCAGGTTGGTAAGGTAAGGTAGGTTACGCACCTCCAGCAAGGTACCTTGAATTGAAATTGATTGCGAGTGTGAAAGTGGGAGATGCAAAAAGCAACCTGGAAACCAGGAAAGAGGCCTGGCACCTTCTACATTGGCAAGAAAGGCGGACACAACGGCGCCATTACTTAGGTAGGCACTTACAGTTGCATTCAACATCTAATGCTTCACACGCATGCGTCAACAGAAGATGCCGCGAGAGCATACCAGTGTTCCGGATTCCCTCCGGACGAATATGAATACCACAGGGATGGCTGTTGCATTGAGTGTAAGATGAACGAGAGCAGCCCACGACTGCTGAGCATTGAAATCCTAAGGTACTGCTTCAAGCAGTCGCATGCATTTGCACCAAATGCTCTCTACACACAAGATATTCAATACGATACCGAGGGCACATCAAGGGCATGACCGAACCAGTGTTCAACCCTGGGAGACAGATAGCAAGGGAATGTTTCAACACCGGGCTCGCTCGTGTTTTCCATACACTGTAATAAGGCGCTTTTGGGAGCTCCCAGCCACAATCCAGTGCCTGTGAAGCGCCTTAAAGTTGAGATGAGAGGGATCCAATTGATAAAGCACTCACTTATATAGTACGGATAAATGCAATACGCTGCGCAATATAATATAGCTACCCTTATAATCTAGCTATTAATATTATCTTATTATACCTAATAAGTATATATTTAATATTTAATATTCTAAAAGAATAAAACTCTATTTTAATAAGCTTTATAGTATATATAGTAATATATAAATAGCTTTACTTAAAGTTAAAGGGGATAAAACCTTAATAAGAGATATTAATCTATAAGAGATTATTCCTTTTATTATTAAAACTATATTATAACTTTATTTTTTTATCTATTTAAAATATTATTTTATATTCTTTATTTTATATTAACTTTTATTATTACTATCTTTAATATAATTTTAAGTTTTAACTCTCTTTAAATTTTTAATACTTTTAAAAATAATATTTCTTTTTATTTAAATTAAATTAATAATATTCTTTTTATATATTATATTAATAAGAATATTATAATAAATACTATCTTTTTAAAGAAATAGATAATTTAGTAATAATATATAAGTTATATAATGCTATAGTAGAATTTAAACTTATTTATAGCTTAAGTAGTAGCTAAAATAGAGTATAATTTACTATTAATCCTTAGTATATTATAATATAGTAAGCTATATAACGATATAGGGCTTAACCTACTTAATATCCTAGTAATAGTGGGATAGTATATAGAGGTGCTGCTTATATAGTATGGATATATAGGTACCTTAGGTGATGAGCTGCTCTGGGCAAGCTTTATTGAGCTTATCTGAGCCGTCGGTCGGGCCTCATCACTGTGAGAAGAACCAAAACACCATGTGAGAATCGCCATGAAGACAGACGTTGGCGCTCGGGGCAACGAGAAGAAAATGAGAAAGACGGGGGTTTAGGTACGGATACCCAACATAGGATATCCTATCATGGCGCTTGCTTCACCAACGCACGCCATCATATCGTCACTAGCGACCGGGTATTCAGTGGAGAAGAACAGGGTATTTTCCTTGTAACCAAAGGCGCTGACTGGTTGTTGAGATGAGGACGAACTGGATCCATCAATCATTCACATTGGACCAGGACCCTGACCATCTCAGTGACCTCACTGCTCACTGCCCAATGCCCCCCCGTCTCTTTGGATTTCATTCTGGTCTCTGGAATGTTTATTATCTCAGGACTCGTGGATAATGTGAGGTTGTGAACATCACGTGGGTTTCAAACTCGTGTTCCAGCAATACGTATGAGATCACTGTTGAGTCGGGAGAAACCATTTTCGACAACACCTATTCGTACCTACTTTTGGGCCTCGACGTCCCTCTGACGCGGGACAGTCCAATCGCGGAATTCAACTCGGCCCCGTGTTGTGTGACGTCCACCTTGGTCGCAACAACCAGACCTGTGCAGTTACTGCCACACTTTGCGGATGCGAACTAGGAAGGTATTGAATCACACAGGACTTCATTACACACATAACAGCATCCCAAAGATTCCTTATCCTTACCAGCCGCAACCAGCGTCGTCTTGAGTTCGGCCGGGATTCTGGGCTTTGCCTCTCAGATTAGTGTATTAGCTTCTACAGCTCCCATATTATTCCATCTCTCCTCTGTTCCCCTGAGTTCTTTGTCCAACAACGGATGCTTGCGGAAATTTCAGCCAAGGTACGAAAGACACCTGGATCCCAGCTCTGGCATGATTTCATTGGACGGAGCTGGACACTGCCAACAGGCTTTGTCCATGTCGGTTTGTTCATCCATCGCGACTCGACAACATCTTCAACAGACATTTTCCCTGGATTTGCGCTCCAACTTACCCACGTCCTTGGGTCCGAAAATTTCATCAAACTTTTTCTGTCCCTACTCGATGCCCGGCCTAGCACAGGAACGGCACAGGCACGCCAGTGCGGCTGCTTTTACACACACCGCCTCCGATAATCAATCAACATGAGACCCAATACCGCAGAACTTCTGTAGCACAAAGTCTTGACCTCTCATTAGACAAGCGAGCTCCCATTGGACCAACAAACCTGGAATCATAGGACTCGACGAAGTAATAGTCGACCACAGCTGGCTGCGCGGGATGGAATCCTCGACGTCGTCCAGAAACCAGGCTAGTCTGATCCCTGCGTTCCTTCTAGTGTGGATGATATATTTTTCCGCCATGTTCGCGCCCGTCATCGACGGAGCCTCATATCCATCCAACGTCGACTCGGCAGTCGAGCCAGATGCTCGGACTCTTCCATGTCAATTCCTCCGGCCTTTTCGCGCTGAAGGACACGTGACAGGAAACATCTATTCTTGAGAACTCATCGGTATCGCGACAAGGCCGCGTACTTCTTACCGAGGAGACCTGCAGGGCTGTCGCATGCCACGTTTGAGAACGACGGCTGTGTCATTGTTACCCCGGCCTGGGCATTCTGGTCAGTGAACCGAACTCCCTTTCCGTGATCCGAAGCACGGGAATCCGATACGCGCCTTCTGCTTTCCGCTGGCAGCTCCGCATTCCGCGAGTCGGGATCAGCCTGTTTCGGCACAAGCTCCGGAGCATCGCGCCGCAAATGCCGTATCTCACCAAGATGTGTCTTTGATATCGACATCGCCATAGTTATCGACGACACAGATCACGGTGTGTGGTTAGCTTCAACTATTGTTAAATCCCTCCGCAGAACAAAGGCACTCTTCGCAGAGCTATTGTATTATATGAATAATGTCAGACACTCGGATTTAATTACAATGAAATATTCTTTTGATTTGGCGTATTTTAGGTACGTAACACCAAATATCGACTCACTTTGGTATTCAAAGGTCTCTTTTGTTTATGGGCCAACACTTTGTCTTCGACTTCAACAACATAGTCTGGACAATGTCCTTCTGTCCCCTGCTGGTGGTGATTTCCATGGAGAGCACTGTACATTACTGCTGCGTAGGATACGGGCCTTGATATCTTCTCAATACAAATAGAGATGTTTCCATTCGATAGAGTCAGTCATGTTCGGCGGACCATCTTCCCATTCCGAATTCAAAGCATTAGCACGAATCATCAACGTCGCGTCATTCATCTCTTGCTGTCTTCAGCCAGGCAGTCATCGCAGTCGATAAGCCCAATCATATTTCCCAATATACCGCGACCCTGCCGTCTTTCACCAATATGGGAACACATTTCGCGGCCTCCGAATTGGCAATTGATTATTCCAATCACAGCACACATGAGTTCGTAACCAGACTTATGAACTCCACTCTTCAGGAACGACATGTAGATCCGAACTGGCACTACGATGGACATCGCATCACTGACAAGACAGTCCTCGAGGTTAAATTCATTTCCAGTCCCAAACGCCGAACCACATGGCCCAGGGACTACTGGTTCAGGCCTCGTTATACGCAACAATATCCTATCCAGATACGTACGACGGTCCATGCTGACTTAGCTGGTCTGGCCAGGAGGTACGGCGCTAGTATCAATGACATCCACAGCTTCATGCGCTTCCCTCCTGTCAGGGCAGTTGTGCGAACCCTCCTGATCGAGCTAGAGAGGCCAGAAGCCCAGAGCGGCCAGCAGCCAAATGATACCATGATCGTTGATCGTGTCAACGAGGCTATTCTTAGCACGTCACGATCTGAACGACACATTCTACTCACGCAGATGACGCAAACCGGGCTGTCAGATTTCGCTGACAGAGCTCTCACAATGTGTCTCATCAAGCTGTACGTTCACTACGAGACTTGGAACCGCTGGGAGTTCGGGCATGGCGACCAGCGCCCCGTAGTCACGATACTGACTTCGATCGTCGGTCTCTTCTGCAACGCCTGGGTCAACGCCCCTGAAATCAGCCTCACCTGGGGCCATCTTACAAGAACTCTTCTCCCCACATTTCCCTACAGCGATGTCGTCGCCCGCGACGGGAACCTAACCAGAACATGCCTCACCCCCGAAATCTGGCTGGAGTGGTCCCTGATGTACGACCCCTGGATCAGAAGAACTGACTCCATACAGCTCCTCTCACCTCAGGACGTCGAGGCCGCAACTCCCTGCCCGAAACCTCCAGTTTACATCGCGGCGGTCTCCGAGCCGGAAGCAGACAGGGAAGGACGTGTCGTGGTGAAGTATCAAAGCAAGCCCGACGAAGAGCGTTGGTCGTTCAAGGCCATCCTCGATTCCAAGTGGGCAGGTAAATCACCCAGGACAGGACTACAGTATCTCGTCGGCTGGGAATATGCTGAGCCCACGTGGCAGCCTGCCAGAGACCTGCAGGGCTGTGAGCCGTGGGTTCTGGAGTTTCATCGATCCAACCCTCACAAGGCCGGCCCGATGCCCAAGTTGAAGCGCCTCCTTTGAGACCATTAACTTTTTGTTTGTCTTGTACCTTTGTCTTTCTTCCGTTTCGGCCGTCGAGCTTCGTCGAGCTTCGTTGAGCTTCGAGCGCCCGCCTTCCTTGCCCTGTGTAAAGACTATGGCTTCAAGCGGCAAGCAAACGGAAGTAGATTCAGGAGTGGCTACCTGGGGAGACGACTGAAATGGATACAGAGCTCCAACGAATAGCACAAATCCCAAAGCCGTGGATGCCGTGTGCGCGACTTTCATTGGCAGCCTCTGTGATTCCAAAGTCAATGTGTCCTCTTGGAGCTGATATACCACCATAGTATATATAATCCAGTGATGAGACTCGAGAACAAATGATTAGTAGGTGAGTAGATATCAGGGAGTACTGGCGTGTGCTGGCATGCTTCTTCTAAGGAACATCACAAATCTTAAATATTTATCCATTTAATACGTATCTGACAGCAATCAAGCTAGATACATCGCAACTTGACAACACATTGGAAGGATCACAATAGAGCTAAGCAAAAAGCACAAAAAATACATACAACACCAGGTATTCGCTGGTCGTCACCGACCCAACTACTAATCCGGCCCTCATTGGCTTATCTATGGGAGAGCGGACGGGATCCCGAGTTTTCCAATGGGTATGGTCGTATGTGGCAATTGCAGTCATGCAAGAGTCCCATAAAGGGTCTCACGCAGGTTTTGCACCATGTCTCTTCTAAGGTTACAATCACGACGTGAGGAGACGCTTATATAACAAGCTATCTCACTTACACAATAGTCTCTCTATAAGTCGATAGCGTTGGATGTTTTGTCCTGCGCCATGCCATCTAATTATTACGATATTCGCAAAGCTGCACGGTCAACTTGATACTCCCGGATACTGTCGGGTCCGTATCAATACCACGCCGAAATGTATGGGGCTCGTCCGGGCCATGGCCGATGCCCAGACCGGGGCTAAGTTTGAGACGACGAACGACATTTCCAGGCGGCATGCGCGGAACATTCTTTAACGGATCTTAGAGTTCTAGGAATAGAGCTACGATCTGTTCGGCTTGTCCCGCGGCGACTAACAGCTGGGCCCGTTCCTCTAAGGGCACCAATAAAGCGAATGGCAACTCGCGCATTTGTCAATGCATTCCTGTCAGCCCTGCCACAACTTGAAGGTGGTCATTCAGGAGCTAAACCAACATGCTAACCGACATTAATAAAGCTAAGGGAGATGGCACGGCTCGTCAAATGACGTGGCAAGGCCCCGTGACCCGGGCTCAAGAACCGATCACGAGATGGCGGTTGAACGGTTTCCTGCCAGCGGGTGGCTTATGTGTTGAGTTCAACATGTGATGGCGTAGGAGCGTACAAAGTCAGTGTAACCACGATGATGTCATTTCTGATCCCTCGTGTTCCAACGAAGCATGCCACTCTGCTTTATGTAGAATGCCACTTTTGTAACGTTGTAATCACTGGGGGGAAAAGACACCAAGTTTGTAGTCCGCGCTACCCGCCTTACCTGGAGGTGGTTTGCCCAGTTTACATACCTAGTAAGCAGCACGATGTGCAAACTTCGGGTGCACCGAAGGAGCCGAATAGACACTCAGGTCGGCTTGGGCCGGAGCTGCCAAGCTGGATCACGATCACCACCTACCTCCAGCCACCAGCAGTACCTAGGCGGAGGGTTTGAGGCACCTCCGAGATGGAAAGACTTGGAAAATCCAATGTGACTTGCTGGGCTAATGGGAAGCCACTCTACAATCTCCGCAATCTGGTCCACACTTTTGACGCGATATCCGAATGTTTGCGGAGAGAAGGAACCTATTTGCCTGTCTTACCTAGCTTCTAGAGGGGTTGAGGGGTACCTATCGCTATGTTTGCTACAAGGAACCGCTCTGCCGCTATGTGCCCAGTCGCAGTGGAGAGCACCCTGAAAGCCTCGGCCAAACGGCACATACCACCTCCAATACCAAGGTCTAAGGCTTCCCGTCGCAAGTAGGCACTTGCCGAGATAGGAAGGAGTACATCTGACCTCTCCAATAGCTAGCTGTGGTGTAAGTACCTTACCCGAGTACCTAGGTATCTAAGGTAAGGTAGGTAGGTTGGTACCCGGAGAGATCTCCTACCTCTCTTATCGATAAAAACCCTCCGGAGATACGACGCGGGCACCTCTCACAAATGGAAGAAAAGGGACGAAGCAAGGGTTCCAATTCCAATCGGTTCGACTCAAAATCGTCGAGTGTTCCCACTATCTTTTTTATTATTCCATCCTGATCCTGGAACCCCTCGATGACCTCCCCTCAACTCCGAAGCGAACTGACCGGCGCAAGGCGAACCCTGTTGCGACACCAACCCGATCAACCGCCGCGCACCGTCCCCATCCGTCCTCCGGCTCGCAACGCTCTCTCGCGAGCCACACCATCTTGCTCTTGGACCCCCAATTCATGAGTTGCACCGTCCCAAACCACCTCCGTTTGCCCTCCGCGCGCCGGACCACGAGCCCATAAAGACCGAGCATGTGCCCCGCGCCCGATCATGGAGCCTCAGCAATAGAGGATTCCCGACCCGACGACCAGCACGACGACGATACCACCGAGCCAGTCATCAAGGCTGGCGCCGACATTCGCACACGAGCCCGTACCATGACGAGCACCCAAGAGATCGATAATACCATCATCCGCCCGGGTTCTGTCCGCATCAACGTCAAGGGCGCATTCATCGTCGACCCAGACTCGAGTTCTCCGAGCAACAATGGCCGAGGATCCCCGACCCACCACGAGACGAGCGATATTCGCTTGCCGAACCACCACGCTGTCGTGAGCCATATTGCCGTTGATGTATGCTGTGCCTGCTCCTCCTCGCGCCTGCGCCCTTCCCCCCAGTGCTAACGTCGTTGTCGCACAGATTGGCGGTTCCCTGATCAAGCTCGTCTACTTCACCCGCGAGGCCGGCTCCAAGGAGCCTGGCGGCCGTCTCAACTTCCTCAATTTCGAGACGGACCGCATCGACGACTGTATTGAGTTTATGCGCCACCTGAAGGACAAGCAACAGACCCTCAATGGCTCTCGGCCTAGCGAATTGAGCGTCATGGCAACCGGCGGCGGTGCCTTCAAATTCTATGACAAAATGCGAGACGTTTTGGGCGTCGATGTGCTGCGGGAGGAAGAGATGGAGTGCCTCATTATCGGTAAGTGCACCATTTGTATTTCTGATGTTCCCGAGAGCTAATCACCGGCGCGCGCCATACAGGCCTCGATTTCTTCATCACCGAGATCCCTCGAGAGGTCTTTACCTATAGCGAAACCGACCCAATGCACTTCGTTTCTCCATCCGACAACATCTACCCCTACTTGCTAGTCAATATCGGCTCGGGAGTATCGATCCTCAAGGTTTCGGGTCCACGCGATTATCAGCGTGTTGGTGGTACTTCACTCGGCGGCGGCACGCTTTGGGGTCTTTTGTCCCTCCTAACGGGCGCCCGCACCTTTGACGAGATGTTGGACGCATCAGAACAAGGGGATAACGCGAAGGTGGACATGCTGGTTGGCGACATCTACGGCGGCGACTACGGGAAGATTGGCCTTAAGAGCACTACAATTGCGTCCTCGTTTGGCAAGGTCTTCCGCATGAAGCGGACGGCTGAAAACGAAGCAGAGGACCACGGCGGCCTCCACAACGGCGACAATAAAAACCGCCTGCCAACGAATCCCGAGGATGCTGCTGATGAGAGCCAGCAAGCTGGGGAGCACGCCTCAGACCAACCGTTTTCCAGCGCGGACGTATCAAGGTCGCTGCTGTACGCTATTTCCAACAACATTGGTCAAATCGCCTTTCTCCAGTCGCAGATTCATAATCTCGACCACATTTACTTCGGCGGTTCTTTCATTCGTGGTCACCGCCAAACGATCAATACCCTCAGTTATGCGATCAAGTTTTGGTCTCAGGGCAAGAAGCAGGCGTACTTCCTGCGACACGAAGGCTATCTTGGTTCTGTCGGTGCATTCCTGAAGCGTCAACCTCGCAATTGGGGCCGACGCGGCTCATTTGAGGAAGCACAGCACCTTGAGCGCCGGCTCAAGGGTCGTCTGGCGCCACATGATCCCGAGATGCAAAGTTTGGTGGACGACTATGCCTCGGAGTCGGGAAGGGAGTGAGTATACAACTTATCCACAATCAAAGACAAGCCGACAGAGACGGGTGAGTGGCTGCATATGGCGTTGTGCGGGCTGGGCACGGCATGTTCTGGCATTTACAGCTCAGGAGGGGCGGGCCATTTGCAAAATATGAGCGATGTTGGACACGATGACCAATGTGTCCTATGATTCAACCCATACCACTATTTACATATATTCAACAGTTTAATGTTATCATTCTCTGGCTAATCGGCTCAACGGCCAGAGTCACCGAGAACAGTTTATACACCAATGCCAGTACAGACCGTGGGTAGAACCACGGCGAGCGATGGCGTACGCGTTTAGTGGATGACGAACTCCGTCGTGTGACGATAACCAGCGTCTTTTGGAGGCGGTCTGGTAAACTCGACAGAGTAGGTATTCTTCATTGGGCAATTGATTCATGCCAGCTGCCGGGTCACGGCACCGGGCGTTGCATTTGCACGCCCCCCATGGTGGCTCCCGAAATTCCAGACAGTCGACGACCGTTTAAAGAGTTCCGAGATAATTTTACTCTTGTCACAGCCTGCTGTCAACCCGGCGGACGTGCAGACCTCTCCATCGTCTTTACGCGAGACCGTCTTCTTCCTTCGCCCGCTGGATTTGGCCGCTTAACCACGCCGAAACTCATGAAATCAAGTGTAGGAAGCTGGGCAGTGAGCTAGGTCTAGATAGCTCCAGAACACACCCTCATTGACGTTGGAGCATTGTATCTGCTGTGAAGATTGTTCACTACTCAACGGCATCAGCCACGCAATAACCTTGTCACTGCCGAGACCGACAATAGATCTAAGCTGTCGATGTTCCGAGCGACTAAGAGGAGCTGAAGATGCTTCGTCGTACATCACTGCAGATTGTCCGTTTGTGGTCCCTTCAAATTTGCAATGCTTTTACGAATGGGGCATTCATTCTTCAGTCAACTGAACTTTTATGCCACGGTTCTCACGTTTCGATTACCACACCTGCCCTGATGCAGTTGCCCCCCACGCGTTCATTGAATCAACAAATGACCATTTTGATTAATACCATCCACATGTGTGATAACACCGAGAAAAGCAAAGGCCAGCAGGGCCACATGGTGAGATCAAATCCTTCCTCGAGGAAATTTACATTAGGTCGTTCGCAAAGGTCTCGAGCTGCCTCTTCATGTCAGCGAAAGGACTTCAAAGCGATATTGAGCCCCGAAGATTTCTTCCACTTGGTCATGCCGAGGAATGACTTTAACACGACCACGATCTCGGTATCCGAATCCTATCGGCCATCGCTCGTGTCTTTGTTGCTGCCGGCCGTACTGTCGAGGCGCCAATCACATATTATAGTCTTGAGTAAAGTGCATTTCTCATTCGACGGTCAACATTGCTGAGATACTTTCAGATATAACTCGATCTTCAAAACATCACAACATAACGACAACTCACGACTCGTCCCAAGACTATGCCGTCGGAGGCATCTTATTGATGAGCACAGCATCAACGCCTTGAAGACTCTCAATGGGCCTGGGACTGATTGAGGTCAGTACAGCTCAGCTTCGGCGCTGCAAGTCCTCGGAGAGAAAGCTCGAACAACATGAGATACATGGCGGAAGTCGCATCATCCAGTGATCGGCGGGGTTGTCCCTCTAACGTTCGAGAGTACCGGACCTAGCCCAGAGCCCGTGGCAGAAGTTGAAAATTTTGGTAATACTTCATGGCCTTGCTGTTTAACTGGTCTTGAATGTGGCTGAACAACGCTGATGGGCGACCAAGATAAACCGTCTTCAGGCCTGTGTGTGTGTGTGTACATTGGAAAAAACGAGCAACTTTAACGCCTCGATACGCGGGGTGGACTGAACGCTGTCTATCTTGCTTGAATCGCAATGGGCCTCCTTACAAAACATGGCTAAGAACTGTGGCAGGGCAACAGAAGTAGTCATTATACGAAGAATCTCCCTTGCTGAACTAGTAATTTTCTCCGCTTAGCTGTTTCTCCAGATGTGCTGGCCCTGACGGGCTTATGCGACTCTTCCATTCGCAAGTCTGCTTGGAAACCACAGCAGATGGGATAGCATCACATGCTGTACAGTATCGACGTTCGCAGCTCAACGCATGTATGGCTTACGCACTGAGTACGGGTAGCATTTGAATCTAGACTTTGCTCCAACTGTGGTCAATCAATGCTTTCAGAGATCAAAAGCCGAAGAGAGCGTGAGAACCCAGGGAGAAGTTTTCGTCCAAAAGCGTAGACCTCAAGAATCGATGGATTCAGAGGTTTCCTACCTTAACGGCCTGATATAGGAGCGAAAGGTTGTCCTGAAAGCCGGTCACTCGTTCAACATTACGCATGCGAATCTGCGCGTATGAGAAATGACGAGACATCGAGGTCTGAGCAGATCAGCCCAGAAGCACAGAGAAACAACAACAGCCAACTATCGAGCCCCAGGGTGGCCCGTCCTTCCGCTCACTCACGCAGCATGACATCCGGTATGAACGTCCCCATCAGGCCGATCACGTCAGGGTCCCGAAATCGGCCCAAGCTCGCTGCCGCGCGGCCTTGACCTGTTCCGTGGCGGGTTATATCGTGAGGTAGGTTGATAGTATTATAAGCCAAGGTACCATCAGCGGGAGGGGGGAAAGGCAGTGATAACGGGAGTTGTTATTATTGAAGACAGTTCAGCCGCATTTGGCCGGCAAGTGGGATGCATATCAAGGTCTCATTTCCGGGGTGTTGCAACTACAACATCACATGACTCGACTGACCATGGCAAACCGGCTTGTTGCACACTTCAAGAGTTCATCGACGCGGCAACCTCCAAGACATCACTTATCACAAACATGCAAGACCATAATTCAGTAGAGCGCGTTTATTACTATTAACACTTCAACCAGCCAGGGTATAACTCTGATTCCGACTCCCTTCGCTGCCTCCTTTTGATTCGCAGTCAAAAGACAATAAGGAAAAATGAAGTACAGGAAAGCCAGAGATAGGGAAGACTGCGACGCAGCTTCCCATCCGATGCGCTCTTTGCGCGGCCGAGTGTGATAAATATGGTTATGTCTGTACCAGACCACCACCTATGCAAGTGATTTCGTTCGTAAGGATCGTAAGAATGATATGTATGATTGCGGATTGTAAGATTACAGCATTGCGTGCAGCGACATTGAGACAACAAGGAAAAGATTTTGGGATTCGCCCTCCTCCGCTAAAGAGTTACCTTCGCTTGGAGAAGGATGCTGTTACACTGCTTAGAAAGCAGCGAGGACAGCGGCAGCAACAACGGCACCAAGACCGAAGCTGGCCTTGCCGGCACCGGCAACAACGACGCCGGTGGTGGTAGGGACGACAGCACCGGTGCCGACAGGAGTGGTCTTGCTGGCGCCGGCGGCCGGGGTGGTGGGGTAGGGAGCGTCAGCACCAGGGGCCTGGGTAGAGACGGTGGCAGCGGGGTTGCTGGCGGCAGGGGTAGAAGGAGCAGGGACCGGGACGACCTGGGAAGCAGAGTCGGTGGCGAAGGAGACGTTGGGGACCGAGAGGGTGGTCTTGATGGTAGCCGTGGTGGAAGAGCCAGGGACAGTGGTGCCGTCGGTGACGCAGGGAACAACAACGGTCTTGTCAACGGTGACGGTGGTGTACTCAGCGGGGTTGGTGGCAGCGGGCTTGGTGGCCGAGACGGTGATGACGGGGATGATGGTGGCAGGGACCGTGACGATGGCGGGGTTCTCGGGGATGTGAGGAGCGCAGATGCCCTGGAAGAACTCGGTGGCCTTGGAGATGATGTCGTCGTTGGCACCGTGGGAGTAGATGCAGTTGAAGACCTTCTCGACGAAAGCAGCGTCGGGGCAGTAGCAGGAGGCGTCGGAGTTGTCAGTGCAGCCGGAAGAGAAGATCCAGGTGCTCAAGCACTGAGGAACGACATCAGGGCAAGGAAGGGTCTCGACGGGGCCAGCGGGGATGGTGGCAGAGGGCTTGGTGACGGAGCCGGAGCCAACGGGCTTCTGGGAAGAGACACCCTGGGAAGGCTGCTCGACGGGCTTGGAGGCACCGGGAGTGTGGACGATGGTCTCGGTGACGGGGCAGACGGTCGTGGTAAGAGGAACGGTGGCGGTGACAATGATGGGAGTGCGAGACTCGGCGGGGCAGTTGGTGACCTCAGGAGCGCAAGAGGTGACGGTCTCGATGCGGGTGGTGTAGATGGTGGAGGTGGTGTCGAAGACAGTGGTCTTGGTCTCGGGGATGGCAGGGACGGTGACAGACTCGACGGGCTTGGACTCAGCGGGCTGAGTGGCGACGGGCTGAGTGCCGTTGGCAGGGATAGAGACGGAAGGCAGCTGAGCGGAGGTGGTCTGACCAACGGGCTTGGTAACAGACTCAACGGGCTTAGAGACGGACTCGACGGGCTTGCTGGCGGAAGGCAGGGCACCGGAGGTGGTCTCCTCGACGGGCTTGGTGACGGACTCAACAGGCTTGGTCTCAGACTCAACGGGCTTAGACGCAGGCTTGGTGACGGAGGGAACAACAGCAGTGGTCGACTCCTTGCCGGGAATAGAGACGGAGGGAAGCTCGGCGGAGGTGGTCTCCTTGGGGGTCTGGGCGGGCTTGGTGCTGGTCTTCTCAGCAACGGGGATGGAGGTGGTCTCAGCAGGCTTGGTGTGGGCGGTGCTCAGAGTGGTGGCGGAAGAGACGAGAGCACTGGTCTTGGTCTTGGGGGGAACGGTGGTCTTGGGAGGGCTGCAGTCGAAGCTGATGGTGTGGATGCCGACACCGCAGGTAGACTTGGGCTTGGAAGGCTGAGAGGGGTAGACGATGGTGACGTTCTTAGCACCACCGCACTGGGTGTTCTTGACGGTGGTACCGGCCTTGGAGCAGGCAGAGCGGTGCTTGCAAGTAGAGCCGTCGGGCATGTCGTAGTGGAACTCGAGGTCGCAGTCGAACTCGACGCTCACATCGAAGTGACCGATAGAGAACTTGTCAGGGGAGCTGGTCTGAGAGCCGCAGCCGAAAGAGGGAGAAGTCTCCTTCTTCTGACCGCAAGAGCCCTCGATGACCTTGCCACCGAAGGTACGGGGGGCCAGGAGGTCGCGCTTGGAGAAGTCGCTTCCGCAGGTCCAGCCCTTGAAGTCGAATCCGCCATAGCTGCTGAACGATCCGGGGGTGAGGTCTCCCCAGGAGAAGCCATCCTTCTGCTTGTCGTCACACTTGTTGTCGGTGTTGTCGGGGCAGTCGAAGGAAGGGAACTTGTTCCAGCCCTGTGAGGCTTGTTAGTAATGTGCAAGAGACACGGTGAGATGCAGATGAGGGGTGGTACATACGGTAGCAGTGACCTGGCTGACGCCGGCGAGGGCAAGAAGAGCAACGGTGTTCTTCATCTTGAAAATTGGACGATGATTCTTTCCTTGAGTGAGAGTGTACTTTGTTCAGAAAACGAATGAAACAAAAAACTAGGTTGATATTAAGTTGAGAGAAAGAAGCGAATGACTTTACTCTCAGAAAGCGAATGGACTGTTTGTTTGATAGAACGAAAGTAGGAAAGAATGTTCGATGAGGGATAAGAACCGAAACACCAAACAGCAGCGGGAAGAGAAGGGTTCTATATACCAAGTGAAGGACTCCTATCACGGGGGAACGGTTGGCTGTGAGGTTTCCCATCTCTCACCTGAGGAGGCGATGAGCCGGGGGTGTGAGAGGTGGCTCACGCTCATGCCTGTCCACGGAGACGTGGTGGTGGACGGGGGACGGGGGTGGAAGGGGACGGAGTGGGGCCAGCCAGGCCAACTTAGCGCAGGTCCAAGTGCAAGCCCGCCAGCACCAGTCCAGCACGGACTGGGGGCATAGCGGACCCGTGGCATGGCCATGGATGTGAACTGACTAGACATGGGGGCCTCGAGGGATGACCGAGGACTGAGGACTGAGTCTCTCTGGCGGCCGTCACTCATGCTCATCCAGCTCTGAGCAGGGCTGTCTCTGTTAAACCACCACCAAGTCCAGTCTGAAGACGGGGATTACAGGATGGGCCCCAGAAACAGCACTGCCTCTTCTTCCCATGTATCCATGATCCGGCACCTAGACGGTTCCTATTCGGGCGAGGTCTTGGTTGGATCGGAGCCAGGAAGAGAGTGTCCCCCTGGATGACCGATGTCCATTATCATCCATGTGGCCATGATGTTCGCGTCTGCCGGGACCATTCAACTCCCGTGGCTCCAGCAGGAATGTTTTTTTTGGCGAATTGGAAGTAGTGGAGGTCGAGATTGAGTGAAGCTCAGCCTTCCCGAGCAATGCAGCATGGCATACTACACAGTAGTTCCGAGAACAGCATGGACAATGACGATATGCAGGTCATGCTCAGATTGCAGTCTGTCGATGGTGTCGGGCATACGAATAGCAACAGACGCCATGTGGAGATGCTGTTGATGCCGGGCTGAGACTAAATGGCACCGCCTGCTATGCTCGAGATGAAGGCGCGGTCGATCAACGGTGGTGGGCGGATGAGACGGAAAGGCAGCAAGACAGCGGACAGCGGCGGCAGGCTTGGTTTGATGATGGTGAGAAGTCGCGGCAAGTCTGTGAGCTTGGGCTGCGGATGAGATGAGGCGAGGTCGGTGCGCTACGCAGTACCTTACGGATAGCGTGCATCCATCATGAAGGAAAGGAAAGGAGAGGCTGCAAAGCTGCACAGCTGCCATATGCCAGGTGCAGCTTACCGCCTGCCGCATGTACGTATCTTCGGATGACATGAGTGATGGAGGTCCGAGCAAACCATTTCCGCTCCACCTCCTGTTCCTTCGTCTAGTCTTCTTTCTTCGAATGGCTTCAATATGCTTAGACAGAAGGTTAGCGTACGGCATGAAGTAAGGAGGGCATGGCAGGGCGTCTCTGCCTTACAGCAGCCGCCGGGCGCCGGGCGCTGGGCGTTGTGAGATTCCAGGACAAATGACCAGTGACAGAGAGCCCCGTGGCTTGCCTTTCGCGCTGCACCATGTCCCGCCCTGGAAATGGCAAGTGTTGAGATGTCAAGTGCTGTAGTAGCTCACGGCGCTTGAAGCCAAACGACAGCTTCAACACACTCGACCTGGACTCAATGTAAGTGTGTCGTCGCTGCAACCCAAAGGGTGCACTTTTTTAGTCAGGGGTAAGGAAGGACATGGAAGTCTGGACGGGTACCTTAGGTAGTCTGGAGTCTGGACCCCACACATCCCAGGCTCAACCTATGGACGGTACGTACCCTGCTGTGACCCTGCCTCAATCGGAAAGAACCCCATCAGGCCCACGTCGGCCAATCGACGGATATCGAGAGCGGAGGTCGACCGCCGTCTAGACAGCCAATCATGACGTCTTAAGTGAGAGGCCCGCTCCCATTCGTCACCTCTGAGTGGATAGATGGGATATCCCAGGTTCGCGATGCGCTCGTCTCCCGCGCCTAAAGTCAGCCGGCCGGGCGCTTTGGGGGACCACGGCGGTACGGATGATGCATCATGCCATATAGTGAAATGAAGATGCACGTAATCAGATATTTTAGGACGAGCAGTCTTGCGGATGCGGTCATGTCAACGTTATTTTAGGTTGGAAATATTAGACTTGCATACACTGAACTCAACTGTAAGGTACTACATGTTAGTGTCTCTTCTGGATCTGAATCCTTACCGACGTCCCTGTCCAATGGCTTCCAATACATACTCGGTAGGATGCCGGGCGTCAATTCCTACCTGAATGCAATATGAGTCCAGTATCCGTGAAAATACGCGGACCATTCTGCGCTCATTCCTACGTGAGGGAGCATTTGGGACGAAAAAAGCTTGGGCGGCGGGGAAAAAGGGGGCCGGCCAATGACAGATGCCGGGTCGTCCGAAAGACGCACGTTCTCTCAAGTCACATAGGTAGCAAAAGAAACCAGAATCAGACGAAATATTTGATCAAATCCAACTGGCAGGTCCCTTGCCCACCTCACCCAAGTTGTGTTGTACCTTACCAAAGGAAGCTGCCTCCGAATAACGGCCTTTCGCTGGACTGTCACCTCCCCTTTACCCCCCGCCCGTGCAAGTTGAAACGCTCAGCCACAGCGCCATCCGGCAACCGCACTAATGCAGGAACAGCGTCCCAGAGCCAATCAACAGAGAACGGAACAGAAGCCAAACTCGACTTCTTCCACTGAGGTATCCGTATTTGTACTGAGGTGGGGAGGAAAGGAGACCGGGTGCCCCTGGTCTAAAGCTCCCGTCGACCCACAACTTACCACGACCTTTCTCCTTTTCCCCTGTTCAACATCATCCCCGCCTCTCCCATTCTGCAAGGTCAGCAAGGGAAAAACCACCACTCGCCGTTCGAAATGGCCATACACCCGCATCGAACCCTTCCGATCTGGTATTCTGTATCCTGCACACTTCGCATCCCCTGGTCCCGTGGGAAAAATCTGTCGACCAGGGCCAGCTCTTCACCGGGATCTCGAAAGCCGCCATACCTCTCATAGACTGAGGGAACCCAGGACCCAGATCCACGAGGGGCGCTTTTCCCCATTGTGATGCGAAGAATCGGTTTTGCTTTCCAAATTCGTCGGCATTGCTTCCCATCCTTGCTGACGATGCTCAGACCCTCTCCTCTGCCAGTGCCTACGTATGTACTATCTCCGTACGCAGTATCCGTACAGAGCTCCACGATTCGGATGCTCTGAGCGTTGGCTCTTTGCAGCCGTCACCCTCCGATTCTCCCTGCCGTCTTCTTCCTTTTCGCCGCGAACAGACTCTGCCCAAATCGTTCGATCTAGGGCCCAATTCTGTTGCCACACCTGTCAAGCGATATGATCTCGTGTTGGTTATATTCCTCACGCCATATTGCCCAGGCTCTCCGGATACTGCCAGCCGGTCCAGCGTTCCTCTATCGTAAACCGAGACCGAGAGGACCGACAAGCCGTACAGTAACATCTCCTCCGCGGGGACCGAATCCTAAAAGCAATCGACATCTACAGATACGCCGGTATGGAAGCTATTTGCCTCCACGCCAGCTTGCTAACAATCGCGGCTTGTCTCGACGCTCCGCTTGAGATCCAATTCATTTCTTCGTCTACTCTAGCTACTTCGTGACCGATATGTCAAGTCACGTCACGGTGCTTGGCCTTCAGCGGGCCGTGGAGAGCGCCAAAGGCCCAGCCAAAAGTAGAGGATCATTGAAATCGACTTGGCTCTGGTGCCATCTCGAAAGGTCCTCTTGGGGAAACGGGTTGTTTCACCAAAACCGCCACCCGAAGTCAGCATAACTGATTGTGGAAGTTAGACCCAACGGCCAAGCGAAGACGACGGCACGCTACCACCTTAGCGACGAGGTAACACTAGCGGTGAATCCGGTATCGCTCTCAGCCGCCGTCTCCAGGCCCTCGGCGTTTCTCCTCATGTTTGTGGATCGGCAAGGCGACAACCTTTTCTCAGTTTAGATTTTGTTTTAGATTTAAGCATCCTTTCCTTCGGTGGGTGGCCGAAGTTCTGCACGACGATTTGCGACATGCCGGGCGATAATCGAGGCCCGATCAGTGCATGTCCAATGGAGTTTGGACGCGCTATGTTTTGGCCGCGCGGCACCAGTGTGATGACGGCTACGCAGCAGGCGCCGGCGCGCCGCTTCCAGAGACCGCCGTCGCTGCCAAATCGTAAGTCTGCAATGGCTTCCGCAGACAGGCTCTATCTGAGACATGGCAACGCTGTTGCAGCAGTTTCTCTTCTCGAACCGCCGAAGCCAGGCGGCTGCGCTGCGCCTTCTCACATTCACATTCACCATTCACTCATCTGACAGCCATGTCGAAAGCCCAATTCTGCAGAGCATGTCCTAAAGCGGTCACAACATGCCACTCGATGTTACTTTGGCACTCTATACCACCATCTATTCCCGACAGAAAGACAAGAGGCACCACGGTTTCTTCCAACATGACGTTGGCTGACTGCCTTCTTGGTTGTTGACCAAGCCTAAATGAGCCGACGACACCGGGTGCCCCTTACCTAATCGGGAGTCTCACCTGAATCTGAGGAAGCGCACCATACCTAAATTGCCAGCGATACAACCGTCTCTTCGACTCGAGGCCCAGAAATGCCCTTCAATTTCCACCTGCATTTGGCTGAAACATTTTTCCTTTCCTCGTCTCTGGCGCGCTGTCAACTCAACGGTATCTACCTCTAACGGACGACGAACTAATTGACGGTTGATGTTCGTGCGGCGCGGCGCTGCGCAGATGGAACAGGCTCGGCGATATGGGGCAAACTGAATGACAATTCTGTCTCCGAAGGCCCAGAGAGACAATGGCGTTTTGGTGAACTGCGATCCTTCTACGGAATTCGGTTCCCGACAGCTGTCCCTAGGCAATTGATTCGTCTTATCAATGGATCAGCAACTTCGGGGCTTTCAGCTTGGTCGGCTTCGAGTCCTTGTTTTCAGGCCATCTTCCGGATCGATGGCCGATAAGAGGCTCACGAGCGAGGTTGTCGTTATGGAGATGAAATATTGGATAAACAATCAATACTCTCGATGAAAGCTCCGGAGCTTTCGTGGCCTTCCCCAGAGCAAACGCTACTGCCCCGTCTTCTCGTCGATCATTGACTCCCGCAGATTGGGTCAATCCCTGGCCGGCCGAAAAGGGAAACGGTCTCATCCAAAAATGGGGTTTTGGAGACAGAGTGCAATCACGGCTCGGGGCCGATCATGAGATCGCGTGGTTCCGCTGCCGTGGTCTGGATTTTCTGACTTCTGCTTCGCCCATACGGCTCTGGCTCTGCAAGGCCCATTCCTCTCTCATTTCGCCTCTTCGCCTGGACGACTATTCTCAGCAACATCGTGGCCATTGCCAGGGTTACATTTGTTTCTTCGGCACTTTGGGGATCCTCTCAACAACGACAGCTGGGATTGGGGGTCGGGCTAAAATCTCCTTTCAAGAGCTGGTTCACCGATGTACCTCCGTTGCCGGGAGTGTCTCTGAACGTGTGCCCACCGGAAACCCCTTTCACCGCGGGCTGTCAACCCCCAAAGTCGCCAGCTTCCGTGATAGCAACAATTTACAACATGTGTTGCCCTGCTGGCGGAGAAGAGAACCAGGTAAAAGCAACAAGGGCCACCCCGTTCGGTGTCCAACGCCCCAACGGGTGTCTTCCACGGTGCAACCCTGACGGTGGTGGCCAGGGTCGACTTGTTATCCCAAAGGTTTTCTTCTTGTATTGCCGACCCCTTCAACACAGGATGGATTGCTTGACGTCTCCTGCCAGCAGCTGACCGCGTTTCATGGATAGTTGTCTTCTCATCGTCGATTTCTCACAGCAACTTGGGCGTCTCATGGTAGCTGCCAATGGCGGGAGGATATGTTCGAATATTTGCAGGAAATTTCCCTTTCCGCCCGTGGCTTGAGGACGTTGCGTCGGTAATTGCGGAAAGACGCGGGCAGACGCGACGCCATATGCCGCAAGGATTGCCGTTCATTGGCGAGTCAAGTGTTGTGTTCATCCAATGCCAACGCATCCCAACCTTTAGTTGACGCTGGCAGCTTTGGCTTATCCCATCCATCCCATCACCTCTTTTCATCCGAACTCAGGAAAATTCTCCTTGAGGCTCCGATCCCTTAATTGTTTCGATGTCATACCCCGCCAAACATGCATAATGTTCAATCCGAACTATTCATGCAACACCGCCCTACCGTGACGTCGGCCGGTGGCTGTGAAGCTTGTTGGTTCGAAACTCGACCAAAAGAAATCCCCGCTAGTTCCGCCCACCGGACCGTCGACGGCAATGACGGCCCACGGGATCTTTTGCCCTCATTCTCATGCTTGCTTTCTTTTTCTTCCGTCGGGATCTTTCGACTGTGGGGAGGCACGGCCAGAGTTGGTTTAGCAGACAGGAGCGACAACTGAGTCGTCCGGTGGGGGTGGGGTTGGTTTGGTTTCATGACACGAGCTGGGCTCATTGGTGTTGGTGGTTTACGGTAAAATCCCTCTCCTCTTTCGTTAGTATTCAACTCACCGCGGGGTTATCCTCGGGAGGGGGGGCTAAACAGGAAGGGTTTGCAATCTGTTTTTTCCCGTTCGTTCCTGGGGCTCCAGGAGGTGGCTGTGAGACGGCTGTCTTTGGGGCCTTGGCCAAGGTGATCGCCTCGGTGAGCGAGGTCGATCTGCCGCGATATAAGCGGATCCGTGTTTTGGGGGAGGGCATCAATTCCGGTGAATATGCTGATGGCATCATCCTTCAGCAGGAGTTGTCGGCCTCGGGCGCATTGTCGGCTGAGCCGTCGGTGCGGATGGACGGCATTGAGACGGGCGGGCTCTGGACACGGAGGCCGCGGAGCATGCTGGCGCCGGCTTTCGCGGTCGAGTTCCGAATTCTACCAATACTTGCTTCTCCTGACTTGTCGTCCTAGTTTCCTGTCTTCGGATCTGTTGCATGAGGTATCCTTCTTAGATCGAGGCTTTGCTTTTAGGGAACGGGGTTGTGATGGACGGTTCACCGGCAAGATCGGAAAGATGATTGATGTCTCAGGAGAAGAAGAAATGTAAGTCTACCAGCTTTCGCCTAATCTGCATGAACGTTGGTAGTATTCGACGCCAGCTGCAGGTTCCTATTGACAGATACGAGACCATGTTACATTTGAGTCCGCACAGACTCGGTGATTGTTGTCTCGTGCAAATTTAGGACTTGTCCACGAAACGAATGTCTCGCGATTTCGCTTCCCTTGCTGGATGGCGTTGCCAGTTTAACACATCCTTCACCAAGACGTGTCACTCGACACCACATTACGAATCGCACCACCTGGCAAACAGTCTCATGATCTTGATGTATTAGATGGCTTTCATTTGAGGCTGCTCTGCCGCGACTATATCTGTAGACGTTGCAGGTGGTGTAACAGGAGCTTCCAAGCCACATCGAATGCAGCTTGAAATCATCCACCCGCCTGCATGCGCTTGAGTCTCTCCTCGGCAGCCCTGGCCCTTCTCTCCCGATCAAGCTTCATCCGCATCTCTGGGGTCAATCCCCTAGCTTCTTCCTCCCTCTTCTCCTGTGCCGACTTCAGGGGCGCGGTTGAAGCCAGACCGGCCTTCTTCCTCTTATCGTCAACCTGTGGCCCTTCAGACCGTAGTCTCTCCTCCTCGGCACGCCTGCGCTCGGCTTCCTTGCCCTCCTTCTCCTTCTTCTCGCGTTCGTCTCGCTTGTCGGCGTCCGCTTTGCTGAGCGGTGCTGGCACTCGGGCAGCTTCCCAATCCCATTTGTCCTCTCCCAACTCGGAACGCGCGACGCGGAATGCGTCTCTCGTAGCCCTGTCGCCCGCGAGATCAAAAGCCGTCTTGCCGTCCTTGTTCGTCACGACAGGAGATGCGCCGCCGCGAGTGAGGAGGCCGAGGACCAGAGGCGCAGCACTTTGGTGTGCAGCCAGGTGGAGAGGTGTCGGGGAGTGGTGGTTCTGTTCTGGAGGCTGGAACTGAAAGTCCGGCGTCAGATCGTTCTGTTTCAGGTACGACAGCAAGGCAGGGAGTTTTGTGCGGCGTATCAGGGCTTGTATCTGCGACGTGTGTAGTAATGCCGTCTCCTCCTCTTCCGTCAACTTTGGTTTCGCGGGTTTGGATGTTGGTGTTTTCGTCGGTGTTGATGTTTCTGTCTGCGGCTTCGGTTCCTCCGGGTTGATCTCTCTGACTTTCAGCCTTGTGAGCTCGATGAAGGACCTCATCAACTCGTTCTGTGTTGCCCTTCGCGTGTTGAAAGGAAATCCACGTATCCTTGTGTCGTTGTGCTTCAACACTTGGCCGTCGTACGGTCCAAACAGCGTGCGCCGATTTGTCGCACCCGTCGCCCGGATGAAGAGCAGCTCCGAGGTATCCAGTAGACCCTTCCACTCCCGAAGCAGCTCGCGCACGTCTTCGACTAGAGCCTGCTCGTTGTACCTACGCAGACTCGAACCAGCAGAGTGGGCCGCACCCTTCGCATTGTCGTTCGCTGACTGTGAGCCACCCTGTTTGCGACGGGTGGTATACCGGTGGAAGGTCTTGTGAGCAAGAACGGTAGCCTCTCTGTTGAGCGCGCCCGATGACTTGTTTTGCCTTGGTGCAAGGGAAACAACCATGGCGGCGAAGTGACCGCCGCCAATCATACAGAGGAAAAAGTGCGGTCCCTTGTAAGCAACGGCGGGCAGCGGTACGGAACCATCCTTCGGTACCCTTGGAATTGCAATGGGCTCCAATTGCTTCTTCTTGACAACATCCAGAAGTTTTGTCTCGTCACGGAGCTCCTCGCCGGTGAGGATGGCCCGGTAGAGACCGAAGTAGGTGTTAGATGGAAGTAATGGAGAGGAGAACCATATCAGTGGCGGTTTTCCCTTCCCTTTCCGGCCTGATGTCTCTTCTTCTTCGTCATTCTCGGTCATTGCTGGTGGATTCCTCTTGTCGGCAAGACTGGCTTGCTTCTTAAGCAACGCTGTGAGTGTAGATTCTTTCCGACTCGCATCGTCTTCATCATCGTCTGATTCGGACGAATCTGAGCCTGAGAGACTTTCGTCGAGATCGCCAACGAGCTTTTCAAAATCAACTTCCGTCACAGGCTTTTCGCCGCGAAGCTTTTGCTTGAGGTTGTAGTGATGCCAATCGGACTTTAGATGGCTGCGCTGGTCGAGAACTGTAGTGAACGTTAAGCCGCAGAGAGAGCAAGCTTGGGAGCCGACGAGATCGGAGCTGGCTCTATCTTTCGGCGGAGGCGACGGCGGGGCCTGGTCGGGGATCGAAGCGTCGGGTTTGAGAGAGAGAGTCGTCAGGACTTCCGCCGGGATGTCGTAGACTGCAGCCGAGTCAGCTAATGATGGCGGGGTAGAGGTTGGGAGGGATGCGCACCATAAAGGGGTCGGCGGAGGAGTTCCGGGGTATTCTTGTCACCCATATTGACCGATCCTTTGTTTGGCGAGCGGTTCGTTGTCCTGGGTAAGAGTTCCGACAGTCGTTTGAAGGTTACGGCGCCGCGATGATATAATGAACTCTTAGAAAGCTCGGACTGGTGGGGCATAAATCGGCGTGACTGAACCGCCATGCTCATCGGAGATGACTCAGCCGGTGAAGTCACTTCCAGTCGGGTCCGGCGGGGTGCCTCAGCAACTCAGGTCTTCAGCCACAGGAACCCCGCGAAGTGTGGCATTGAGCCGTGGCGGTGCAATGAGCTTGGTTTTGGCCTTAAGTGGGGTTTCAACATTATCGTCCAATAAATATCAATAAACCGCAAACTTGGCGGAGACAAACAGGGGCTTCCAACGAAGCAAGCTGAACTTGCTGGAGATTGGTGGGCATCACGTCACTAAGCGTGTGTTAGCTTCATGTATGCTCACTTCTTAGCTTAATTGCTTGTTTGATTTCTTGGCACTGGAGGGCCAACCTGGACCGTCTTTCCAGATGCTCTCTCCTCCCTCCCGCCCTCCCGCCCTCCCAAAATGCTAGTTTGAGCTGTTCTTCCCAGCTTCTTGTACTCATGGAGGCCGCCATGCCGCTTACTGATTGGAGCTTGGCCTGCGTCAGTGGCCCCTGACCAGCTGATGATGTAACTCCACCGCTGAGCGGGCGGGCGGACAGGAGCGTGGTGCATCGCGACTCGAGCTTTCCTCACCAAATGCCAAGACTTGTGGACAGGTTGCGAGGGGAGCTGCTACTGGTTTGTTAGTCTAAGCCACCATGGTATCTCGATGACCCCCGCCTATGATGCCGGTCTGTCTTTCTCTCGTGTGACATCCATCTACTACAAGTAGCCAAGCCATTCCTCTTTTCGTCGCGTCAAGCTTTCTTCTGCCCTCATTCAATCTCCAACTCACACCGAATCTCAATCACTTCCTGTTCCTCCAAATCAACCCACATATCAGTCATCATGGACTTCGTCAACAAGCTCACCGGAAACAAGAACGAAGCCTCTGGCTCCGACGCCCAACAGCAGCCCGAGAAGAAGGAGTCTGGCGGCTTCATGGACAAGCTCAATGGCATGGCCGGTGGTGGCCCCGAGAGCGAGAAGCAGGAGGACCACCTTGACAAGGGTATGTGCTCTTAACACTTACTGTTGTACTCCCTCTCTCTCGCATCAGAGATGCTAATTTGGCCTGTAGCTGTCGACATGTTCCAAGAAAAGGTCCTCGGCCAAGGTCCCCAGGATAACGAAAGCGCTGCCGAGCAGGCCAAGGATGAGCAGATCTCAGACTTTATCAGAGGCCAATACAAGAACACCACCGGCAAGGAGTTCCCAGTCGAAGACAAGGACAAGAAGTACGGCCTGTAGAAGCCCCCATCACTTCATAGTGCTGCGAATGCGGTTTCTGGCGAGCCACTGTGGTCTGGAAACGGCGGCTTTGGCTTAGACGACGTCGAATGGCAATCGGGAAGCCCACAGCTGCACACCTGAACGGAGACCCTGGAATGGGACTTTGATCATTGTACCTAGTAGTCTCTACAGTAATCATGACTCTGATGACCTAATTACCTAATTACCTGTCCTTTTTCATAAGTGCCACGATGGCTTTCGAGAAGCGTACCTACCTGCAGAACTACTATCTCGATCTCAGACACGACAAAACTCGTAATGCCTCCTGGGATAAACCACAATGTATCTCAATAAACTTGTGTCTGATTCCGCTCTGCTCGGAAGCAATAACTATGTTCTCGCCCTTGGCTGCTGAACACATGGGTGATCTCCGTTCGGGCACAATTGGATCGTTTCTCTAGCCATTCTCCAGACAATGGCACACCAGTTTCTCCAACCCAGCCTCGTTTCTAAGACTGGCATTATTGTGAGTATCTTACCGAGTCGTCGGCGAGCAGCATATTCTTGACTTGCTCTCGATAGCTGTAGCAGACTTCGTCCAAAAAGAAGATGCAACAATTTGATGGCTTTTGTGAGGGGAAAACAAAGAATTTTGGTCACATCAAAAGCAAGCCCACGTGCAAGCATCGACAAAGCCATCAATCATACATGCATGGACAATCTTATTATGACTCCTTTCTTCGTGAATAGGTTGCTAGAACCTGCCTCCAGAACAATTAGGTCAAAGACAGCGACATTAAGTCTTTGACCTCAATCGTTCCTCCCTCAAAACTCGAGTATAATAGAAAGTCTATGAATCTATGAGAAGCTTCAGTATCAACCGCATTTCTTACCAACTTTTCCTCTTCGGCATTACATCTATTCATCATCAACCACAACTTTCAGGCAAGTCTATCCCGTTCATTCCCTACATAAATCAAGTCAATACCCATCCTCAACATGTGCTGGTCGGTCAAGACTCTCTATACGGTTTGCGCCCACGGCAGCTGGGACATGGTCAGGTGCGATAAGTCCGCCAACAGCCAAAAGTCAGACCGATACCGCAGGCAAGAGTGCCTCGCAGAGCGATGCAAACATTCGACATCCCTCCACACCATCTACGGTTTCTGCGACGACTGTGTGGCCGTCTTCTCGGAGTATCCCGAGAGAGGCTATCCCGATGTCAGCTCACTTGAGATTGTCGAAAATTATTGGGCCTACAAAGAGCTTCAAGAATGGACTCACCCCGCCGACCCTTACGACGTGCCGCCATACGGTCTCCTTCTGCGCCCGCCAAACTTGCTCGCACCGCTCACGCCCAAAAAGAAGAGCTTCTTCTCATCTCTACGTGCACGGAACGCCTCATCCAGCAACGCGACCTACAACACGGTGTTCCAAGAGAAGGCGCTGCTCAGGACTTTGAATGCCTTCGAATCCGTCTCATCATCGTGTCAGCTGTGCAAAGAAGGCGACAGTCGCAAAACGGACTTCGCTATATTGGTCAAGAATATGTGTGACTCTACGCTTGGGTGGGCGCGGCACCTTGGTGATTCGGATGTTATCATTCACAGGTACAGTATCGACATTGTCAACGACCTCAGCTTCTCGTGCCACCTGTCCCGCGAAGCTCCCAGTCCGAAGCGCCCCGATCTGCAAAGACCCCTCCCTGATCTCCCGGGCATTCGGAGATTCAAAAGCACGGGAGGTTTACCCTCTTTCTCTGACCGTGTGCTTGAGCAGGCGCCTGGGTACAGACCCAAATGTTACTGGGCAGGTCCTCCCGGCATTCCCACAAGATGTTCCAGCCTGAGGTTCAATCACAAAAACTTCAAGCCGAGCCTATCGACCAGGGATGCACCTGATTCAAGCATCAACAAGCACCCTTCAAGCAGCTTGTCTCGCACTCCCAGCTCTGAGCATTTTTCGGCCCGAACTTTCGAATCCGAGGAGCTCTATGAATATCCCCGCCAATCTCACCCTGAGACGTATGCGAATTTGTCGGGCTGGACAGGCTCTCCTGCTCCAACAAGTCAGAGAAAACAAAGAGTGGGACGGCCGTGGCATGAAGAGCCCGAATTGGTTCAAGATGGTGCCAAGGTTCATCTTGACGATGGCAACGGAAACATCATCTCGGACGTCCAGCAGTGGTCTGAAGACCCAGACTTGGTTGAGGAACGTGTCAAATTCCATCTGGACGACGGCACCGGAAACACAAACGCCCGGCATGTGACCTTCGTCTCGCCCGCCAACTCGGTAACTTCGGAAGAAGCTTCGATTTTGGAGGCTTCCTATGAATCGTCAGATAGTCTGCGGGCTAGCTCGGGCGATTCACCACATGCTGGACTCACAGCACCCCCGAAGGGAATTCTCAAGAAGAGACGGGATACGCCCTATGCGTTCCTCGAGCAACAGCCCGAAAGTGACACAGCTTGTGATTTGTTGCCAGAAATCCAGCCCACTACTCCTCTTCGATTCTCTTCTCGCTTCGATTTCGAGGCTGACCAGGCTAATAGCTCTTCCAGTACTGACCCAAAGACTCAGGATTCGAAGCCTAGCCCTTCCACAAGACGCACGCAGCATACCATGGGTATGGGAGACGAGACTTTCGGATCCCCATCTTCTTCCCCTCCGGACTCGGCTGTCCCAGAACCTCTCAAAGGGGCATCGAAAGCCCCGACGGGTGGCCGACCAACTTTTCGAATCAGAAACTGCCCTGATCACGGTTTGTCCTACCGCAGTGGTTGCGAAGGGTGTCTCACAGGCCCAATTCATGAAGAGATCGTCATCCCTCGATTGGAGGATGTGGTCAACTTCCCCAGGTGTGACTCGACCAGCAAAGGTTTTCCCTGGCACTTTTGAAGACGAGGACGTGGTAGGTTAGATGATGTTGCCCTAGGAACGTCCCCACACAGATGGCAGTTACGAACAGAAAAATAAAAGTCGACGTCGGCTCTCAGCATGCTAGGGAATATGGGTTTGAACATTAAGATTATCTATACAATCATGGATTCATTACATTTTATGTCCACAATTTCTGGATCAGATACTCGATCTGCTCAGTGCGGTAGGTATCGGGCTCAAGGTAAGCAATGTCCGTGACATTGACATCGAAAGCCATGTTGTAAGGGTTCTCAACATCGTACTTGGGCCAAGTAGTGTTGGTAACGCCGTTGTAGTTCGGGTCTCCCTTGGTGATGAAGGACACCCACATCCTCGACATCATATCAGCCAAAGTCTTGAACGTCTCGGGCTTGCCCTCAAACGGGTCCACGGCCACGGCCGTCTTGTAGCCCACAGCATCGGTGTTATCGAACACAAAGACAACCTCCTGGAAGTGCTTTGCGCCGTCGGCAGGCGTCATGCCATTAACAAGCACGTTGAAGTGGTACGAGTATACCGTCTGGTTCGCCTCGGCCCACTTACGAGCCCAGTATCTCCGGGGGCCGTGCTGGGCGCGATCACCGCCAAAGGCGACGGCACGCTTGTACATGTAGCCCAAAGAAGCCTGGTCGCCAGTCGGGCGGCCATCGAGAGTCGCTGGGAGACCGACACGGGGAATGTCGGGATACAAGGCAGAGAGTACTTCGATGGTGACGTTGTTGGCGCCCTGGGCACGGAGGTAGGATTCCCATTGCTCAGTAGTGTTGATGCCCTTCTGGCCGAACTGAGTACCCTCATCAAAGTTTGCGCCGATGAGTATGGGGACGTGGACGAACTTGCCAGCGTTGATGAGCTCTGAACGCGGGGCAGGAAGGAAATCGCCATCTGCCATGCCGTTGAAGGAGGGGCTGGAAGTACCGTTGATGATGTCGCTCAAATCCCATGCCGGCAGACCGCGGAGGCAGTCGAGGGTATCCGCGGCAGAGGTGCAGTTCGTCTTGTTGACGAGGGTGTCGTAGTAATCCTGCCAGGTGTTGGTAGTTGGCTCGACCTCTCCAAAGTCGGTCTCAAGACCAGTGCCGCTCTGCAGGATTGCGGCCTTGTAGAGTCCGTCGTCACGGCCTCCGTAAGCCAGCATCTGCGTGCCAACACTACGGGATCCGGCGCTCTCACTCCACAAAGTAACCTGCTCCGGATCGCCACCAAAGGCTGCGATGTTTTCGTTAACCCATTGCAGAGCGAGACGTTGGTCACGGAAGCCGAGGTTTCCTACGCCAGCAGCTTTGATCTCGTCACTCCACAGGAAACCCCATGCGTGCAGGCGATAGTTGATGCTGGTGGCAATGAAGGGGGTGTTCATGCGGACAGACTGCTCGACGATGAAGGAGAGGTTGTAGCGCGGATCGGAGCTCCCTCCGTTCGTCAGGCCGCCACCGTGAATCCATACAGCGACAGGGAGCTTGGCATCGGCGCTCACGCCGGAAGGGCGGACAACGTTGATGGTCAGGCAGTCTTCCGAGACGTAGTTACCCAGGACCCAGGTATCACTGCCGTAGCCGAAACACTGCGCAGAGTACTCGGTCGCATTGCGAGTGTTGTTCCAGGCTGAGTTCAACGACTGGGGAACGCGGAAGCGCAAGCTGTCCACCGGGGGCTGAGCGTAGGGGATACCGAGGAAGAAGTCCTGATAATAAGCCTGACTGTGGATGCCGTAGTACGAGCCGTTCTTGACCTGGACGGTAGGGACGGCGGCGCCAGTTTCGTTGCTCGGGACGGTCTGTCGCGGGACAAGACCGGAGGCCGTGGCACAAGCCGTGGAGAGAGCGGCCAGTAGAGTGAGCCGGGTCATGATGACTGGGGTATGCTAAGTGACGACCGACTGATTTGAGGAGACGCTGCAGCAATCTAGTCCATCTTCAACGGCGATCGGAGGCGAGCCGACATTTTGTACTTTTCGCAAAGGATGCGGGCCCGGGAGAAGGTCGGACATTGGCCCCCATGTGGTACTCCATCATGGAGATGAAGCCACGGCGAGCATGAATGGTAGATCCCGGCATCATGCCACGAGACCAAGCCGCCGGGGTCGTATAGGTTCGAGAAGTGGACTACGTCACCCGAAGCGAAGCCATTCAGAGGCCCGGAGAAGACAAAATTCTGTCTGGGAAGATCCAATGGTTTGGATTCCGTGCAGTGCTGTCCCCCGCATGACGCCTGCAGAATCGGCCCTTTCCCCCTAAGGTTGTGGAGGCTGGGGTTCGGTTGGGTTGCGTGGGGAGATGTCGGCAAAGAAATTTGGTTCTCGACCACGGTCAACTCCCGAGAGAACGGATGAACGCTTCTGCGGTGCGGTGTGCGGTGTCGGGAGCCGATGCCTGTTTCCGACTTCCGAGTCATGACATGTTGTTGATGGGCGGATCAGGCTACTCAAGATGGCGAACGCGCGAAAGCAAGACCGGAGCCGAGGAGGAATTGAAGTTGCGAAGCCATCAAGTCGCATTGAAACAGACTTGATGAATGCTAGAATGAGTTGAGGTCCCGAGAGGTAGAAAGCTGTCGCAAAGCAGTGTCGGCGAATATTACAGTGCAAAGGCATTCCTGGGGATTCTCCACCGCTCGCGTGGCTCAATTTTTGCATACAGTGCAGCCGACGACTGTCGCACTCAGTGTCCCGGCAGACGCCGAAAACAAAAGTGGAGAGACTATAGAAAAAGCCATGACGACATCCGTCCGCTCCGGGAAGTGCGGCCCCGAAAACTCGGCACCAATTCTTGCGACCAGGGTCCGAGGCTTCTTTGCAACCCATCCAGCTATTCAGTGACAATTGAGACGGCATCCAACTACCGCAGTCACTCGTGCAATCGGAATTGATAGAGCTTCGGAGCGCCCTTCGTCTTCTGTTCGGTCTCCATCTCATTGCCACAAAATATCTCATTCCGTATCGCATAAAACTCGACGAATCACAGGTCATACACACGCTCTCGAAACAATCATCGAATTGTCCTCAAAGATGACTTCGAAGAGTGGTGGGTTCGTCCACTGTGTCGGGTCACCCGAGTTCGATCCGAAGGCCTATGTCGAG
The DNA here is from genome assembly GCF_011947395.1 of Colletotrichum karsti. Classification (NCBI taxonomy): domain Eukaryota; kingdom Fungi; phylum Ascomycota; class Sordariomycetes; order Glomerellales; family Glomerellaceae; genus Colletotrichum; species Colletotrichum karsti. Next base: position 105,718 of record NW_024065939.1, read on the forward strand.
GACAAGGAACGCCAGGAGAAAGCCAGCCAACTCCTGAGCCAAAACAACCTCTTCTCTGCGATCAACGTCTCCTTCAACATTGATGGCAAACGCGATACCTATGTGTATCATGCCATGACCTCTGTACGCCTTGTTCAAGTCCAGGGCATCGTCAACATGGGCGGCGAGAACGGGTTACACGCGTGGTATCGCGACGATGAGGGGAAGCCCGTAGGTCTCACACTCATCCCTCACTGATCCTCTCATATCCAAACTCGTGAGACTGAAACTTGGTTGTCAAGCTCGATCCTCCTCCTCAACAAGATGTCGAAGCCTACGTCCAAGTCTTCCTCCCAACGACTCTCACCATCTCCGCTCTGAAATCCTTCCTGTCAAACGCCAAAAAGACGTCTCTTCGCTTCCAAATCGCTTCTTACCTCACAGCAAAACGTTACATTCACCCATCCCTCACCACAGCCCTCACAATCCCGAAATGCAAAAAACCAACATCCTGCCCTCCAAACCCTTACCTTGACTTCTGGGCATGGTCCTGCCGTAACTTGGAGTGGGCTGGCCCGCACCCATCCTCAGCAAAACGCATGCAATCGCATCACGTCCTGCCCATCTTCATGCACCACTTCGGCTGCGCAACACCTTCTCACGAAGCTCTTTCTATCTTGAAGACCCTCGCGGCGGGAAGAAGTATCGCGGATATGGGATCTGGAAACGGGTACTGGTCATTCATGCTCCGTCTTTACGGGTTGAACGTGTTCGCCGTGGACAACATGCAATCTGAGTGGCGCGTGAACTGGATTCCCGATACCGAGATAGCCGACGGTGTCAAATGGCTCAAGAAACGCGACTCTGGCAAGGACCTTGTCATGCTGCTGGTATATCCTGTCGTTGGCGGCGGCGTGGCAGGCGGTTCCGAGGGAGGCTTCACGAGGGGCCTGGTAGAGGCGTATGAGGGCGACACGATTGCGGTGGTGGGTACGCAGAACGCTAATGGCTACACGGGCTTCAAGGACATGACGATGGACCAGTATATGGAAAGGGAGCAGAAAGAGTGGACGAAGGTCGTACAAGTTGCGCTGCCGAGTTTTGCTGGAAAGGACGAAGCGTTGTTTGTTTTCCAAAGAGGGGACAGAGCGCCGAAGAATGTGCCTACTGAGGGCGATGCGAAGAAGGAATTGCAGGCATGATGGGATAAACAAAAGAATATCCCGAGAAACTTCTCACCACGAAGTCTTGATGAGACTTGTTCTGCACCCCCATAAAATGAGGGACTCGTGCGACGTGGCCCAGACGGCCGGGAATTAGCAGCAGTACCGGCGTCGACCCAGCATCCAACGCCATCGTGAACATGTTCTTTTGAACTACATTCTCTATCACTTGCGGCATCTATGCATATAAGAGGGAATAACGGGACAGTCAACGAGGCAGCTGAAAGTCTCTTGCAGCTCCGTGTAGTGTCGTCCCCAATAAGTTCGTCCCTTGGAAAATCTCAACTTAAGCATCTGCAGTAGTCGAAAGGGAACCCACTGCCACGCAACACAGACGAGGTAATGAATGACAAGACTTGGCTTATATAGACCTGCCGGGGTGAGACTCGCGTTGTTACACCGATCAAGCCACTGTCTCGCCCTTGACTATTAGGTATGACCTCTTTCTCATCGATGCTAAGCACTCGACGGCGACGGCGTAGAACAACCGTGCTCCGTTTAAGATGCGTCGGAAAACCAGTGCAGAACTGTTTGAATTATTGATCCAATTGACTTGGATGATGAACGGTCTCATCAGGTGCGTTCCTTTGCTATTTACATGTTCAGTCGACTCCGCCCGTTGACAAAACCAGAACTCAAATTCGAGTTCGGATGGCCGATCAACCCCGCAGCTTATCCTTTCTTCTTCCATTCCAACTTTATGGTTTTCTCGCAGGAACTGCGTCATGAATAATAACCATGAGATGAAGTGTATCTTGGTGTTTCTGATCCGCCCACTCACAGCACTTGGTTCATCCGCAGGGCATCTGCAGCCCGCCTATATTGGCCAGATTAGGAAGTGTCTCGTCGAATGTATCCTGATTTCAGAACAGTCTTTCATTTAAGCATAATTGGCAGTATCTCGAAAAGTTTCTTTTGGCTGAACGGTAGAATGCAGCATCGTCCCATTCAGGTAATCGCACGAACCTCGTACCTCGGCCTTATCGCCCATTAATACGCACGACGTCTGCCCCAAGTTCGTTGCACTATTCTCATTCGACCCAGACGATCTTCTTCGAAGTTAGTGAGGTCACAGGAAGATGCAATGGCTCTTCTACGCGAGAACCACCACGTCAAAATAGCCGTGACACTCCTGACAGCATGGGCGTCCCTGATCCAAGCGGCGCAGAAAACCACTGTCGAATTCAAATCATACCAACCCTCATTTCAGAAGTTAATCGGCCAGAAAGTTAGCGGTCGTCTGGCCACCGAGCTCCCTTGGGAAGCTTTCCACGAAGGAGGCATTTACAACAAAGATGACAACTCTCTCTACATCGCCTCCAACTTCGACACCGTCGACAACCCAATCAACATCACAATCCTGTCCCTCGACGACCTTTCTATCCGGAGCCAACGGTACACAAATCTGTCCATGCCTAACGGCGGAACGACTTTCCGCCCTGTCGATGCCTCCTCCAAGTCATCTCAGACGTTGCAGGTATGGTGCGACCAGGGCGATTTCACCAACTATTCCAAGTTGGTCACCATAGATACATCCACGAACGAAACGAAAACCCTTCTCTCCAGTTTCATCAACCGAAACTTCACATCTATCAATGACGTCCGCCAACACCCCAAGACAGGTGACCTCTGGTTTACCGACGCATACTACGCCCACTTCAATGGTTTCCGCCCAGAACCTCAACTACCCACCCAAGTCTACCGCTACAATATCGCCACCGGGAGTGTTCAAGTCGTAGCCGATGGTCTCCAGCAGCCGAACGGGATTGAATTCTCGCCCGATTTCAAGACAGTCTACATCTCCGATACAGGCGCCGCAACGACAAGTTTCGACCCCAAGGGGCCGGCGACCATTTATGCGTATGATGTGGTCGACGACAAGAGGAGGCTCAGTAATAAGCGTGTCTTCGCATACACCGACAATGGAATCCCTGACGGGCTGCACACGGATGTAGAAGGGAATTTATGGGCATCCTGCGGCGACGGAGTCCATGTCTGGAATTCCCGAGGAGACTTGCTCGGAAAGGTTTTTACAGGAGACTACACCAGCAACTTCGCTTTTGCTCCAGGTCGGATGTTCATCTTTTCGAACAGTCGCCTCTGGGTCGTTGAGAACGTAGAGGTACTTGGTAGGGAGGTATGTGACGACTTTGGATCAAAAGTAGATCGTAGATGCTATAAATGAGATGTTTTTGAGGGGATACCTACCATGTCGAGACTGATGTGAAATCGTAGAAGCCGTGATGAGGTTAGCAAAACATAAAGGGTGGCGAAGGATAGCGCAACGAGGAATGAGACATCAATAGACATCCTGCCTGTATAGGTAGCAACTGATGGTACCCCGCCTGAAACAAGTCAGATGGGTCTTGAGAAGGCCTAGGTAGTGAAACCCAAGTTTCCACAGACATCAAAAAGATGACCAAAAAACATACAACACCAGGTATTCGCTGGTCGTCACCGACCCAACTACTAATCCGGCCCTCACTGGCTTATCTATGGGAGAGCGGACGGGATCCCGAGTTCTCCAGTGGGTATGGTCGTATGTGGAAGACTGTGAAGCCAAAATTGTAGATAGAGCCCTCAGTTATTGCAATTTAGCTGGTGTTGATCGCGCCGATGCAACGGGCAGCTACCCGACAGTAACATGCCAACCAACAATGCAGTGCAGAGCGCATGGCCAAGAACCCAGAGAATTGATCTTTTCAAATTTAGCACATTTTGCTTGTATGATCACCGGCGGGTTCGAGCAAGTTCGATCTGTTCTGTGTTCTCCTGGTAGTCGACCCCAATCTAGGGCTCCTCCTATGCTTCTTCGGAAATGTTATCTGATATCAGTTTTCACGGAGATGTGGTGTCATTTATTGCTGGCATCATCTTATAAATAAGAAACTTCAACGTTGCCCCAGACATCCATTGAGTTAGACTCAACGGACTTGGGTGTCACAACAATCCTCGAATACGACTTTCTCAAGCTTCCATCTTGCGCACTCTGACACCAGTGGGCCGATGATAGAAGTAAGGAAAGCTGGGAAGAGCCTTATCAACGTTGAGCGGGGAATCCAGAGTTTGGAGTCGAAGAACATGACTACCAGGGCTTGATTGAGGCCGCGACTGAGGGACACTTTGGGGAACAGACACAGGTCTTTCGGGTTCGTGACTGCATCAAGAACTTGAAGAACAAGCAGAGTGTGTACATCGAAGACTTCTCCAAGACACTCATCTCATGGGGAAGTTCTAATACATGAATCCTAGACCCAGCAGAACGAACACTGGAAGAGGAATACCAGTCGTGGTTCAATACAATGGCAGCATTCACAAAGGTGCCGCTCCATGATGCTGGTGAGAATGGGGATGCTCGAGTTATCCACATAGTCCTGAAAGCCGTCAACGTAAACCCGAAGGACGTTCAAGCTCGCACAGCGCTTCACATATGCTGTTCCAAGGGGAACGTGGACTTCATCCAAGACATCTTGACGACAGGTGCATCTCTCAACGTGAGCCTGCGCAGGCGTATCTTCGCCAGCTGAAGGTTGAAACGGCTGATTGTGCTGCACCGGACGTGGCACGACAAGTTGTCTCCAACTGAGCTTCCATCGAAATTCGACTTGGAGTGGCAGAGAAGATTCATCTTAGAGGATTAGAGCCATCGTTCGCTTCGGTTGCATTCGGCCGAACGATTCGTGGATTACGACTGCAACATAGGGCAGAGGTGCCGAGAAATTGCGACATGGAAACTGAGGCCGTTTGGACAGCTCAACGAACAATCAAACTTGCTGCAGGATCGAATCATGCTGCACGGCTAGAGTAGGTACGCTAAGCAACGTGTTTCTGACATCGTGCTAATTACTTGGGCTCTTCGAGCTGCATGTCAGTAGCCGACAGCGCGGTTCTCAGAATAGTGACACGCAATCTGTCGAGGTGTCAAAAGTGGTGAGGTCATGGTCAAGGGCCGTCTCTGTGCAACGTCCATCCGTTGGCATGCTCGATGAAGACCAATGCAGACCTAGTGCAGCCACCAAATCCAAGTTTTGCAGGCCTTAGCATTGGATGCATTTTTTAAGATGCTGATTATTGAAAGCGCCCGTTGACTTTGTCACAGATGTTGTTTGCGAGGAGCGAGGTTTGGTTCAGTCGGTATCTTCCTCGTCGCGATTCGCTTCCCGTAGCTGGATGTCAGCTGGAGCATGTAGCGGCTGCACCCAAGGGAAAGCGGCGGTAAGGCTACACTAGAGAAAGAGTCAAAGAGGTTCCAGAAGTCGAGATAAAATGCCGCGCAACCAATAACACGGAGGAACGGAGGTTTATCAACGGAGGAAATGGAGTCGAGGTGCAGATAAGTGGTCGGGAGATGGGCACGAAGATCTGCGGTGAGGATTTGAATGGCGACAGCAGCGAGTCGATGATAGCCTATCCCGGCTTGGTGCCCGTCTTGAGAGGAAACGGTGGGATTCGTTGGGTGGCAGGCTTCCGGGTGGTTGGGAATGGGCCTCGGGTGGAACGAGAATGCTGGCTTCCCGCCGTGGTGGGGTGAGGGGAGCGAGGGGTTTTGTCTTGAATGGAACGACGGAGAATGGACAAGCCCGACGTTGCCGGCTTGTTGGATGCAGCTGGTCAATCCCGTCGTTGGTTACCTTAATTGAGCGTTTGGTCGCCACGTTGGCGGTCACGAATGGCCCGAAGACATCGATCGAGTGGCTGGTTTCAGTGCGAGCGAAGACAGGAGCTCCAGTTGTGAGACTCCAGTCGGCCCAAGTGCAATGGAAGAGAGAAGGTAAAGCCACAATAGCGGTGTCGAATTCCGGGCCTGACGAGTTCGATGGCGAATCGCTCATAGGTATGGAAAAGAGGGTGCGATGAGGGTTTTGGGGGAGGGAAATGCACCAATTAACAAAGGAAAATGAACATAAGGTACCTACCTACCTAGATATCAAGGCACCTTACCTTTACCATAAGGCAGATACCTCAGTAGAGAATGGGGGCGATTTTGGCAGGAGAAAGGTAAGAAATGGAACGTAGATAGATGCATCTGTGCGGCCACGACCACAACATGGAAGCGAAAGCTCGAGGTAAGGTACGTACTGCCAATTGGCGCCGCCAAAGGACCTAACAGCAGGCTTAAAAGCGGGTTCTCTGACGGTGGCAATGGAATCGATAAATCCCAGTCGAGTCGCGCTCCGACCGATCCGCTGCTTTTTGTACAGGGTATCGCACCGCATCGCATCGCATCGCGAATTGTTTTGTGTACCTTCCTGGCACTAGGCGCCTGAATAAAGAGCGCTGCATATCTTACGGATAACTTGGGTGCCATCGCATCGCCTGATGATGCCGCCCCGTTTGGGTATCCGTACCTGACTGTGTCCGCGTATCTGCATCCCGTCATCAGGATTCGGTGCATATCAGCAAGTCCAGACTCAATCCATTGGAAGCAAACTGCCAATGGAAACTGCCGATTCGTACCTCATGCAGCAATCTAGGCGGGCAGCCCGGAAGAATTGGTTTCCAGGTTATTTACACGTTAAGTGCAAGATCAGCTTAGCGCCAACTTTTTTCTTTCTCTCCATGCTACGGAGTACTGCCACCATCCGCATCTCCATCACTAAGGTACCTTACCGCTGCCGCTACAGCTGTCTAAGCCTGTCTGTCAAGCACGCTCGTTTGTTCACTTCCATATCCTTATTCGCGCTTATTTCTTGCGTGCTTTACTATATCGTACCTTAGCCCGAGATAAGATGCGCTGCTCGACATCTACTGAATTATTCGTCTTGTCCCTTTCGGGAGGGCTATCCCTGCTTGTATCCCGGTTTCGACCAGTTTCGGGCAAGTGGTGGTGCAAAGGAAAACGGCCAAATTGACCCTTGTCAGTCCACGCTTCCAGTCCAGGGCCCATGACATGGCATTCCAATCCAATCCAATCCAAGTGACTTTGCTGCGAGTTGCCGCCGTACAATCATCTTAAGAATACGAGCTCAGGCCCTGTCAAGCTGTCCCTCTTCGCCCTTCTTCCCCAGACTGACACGAACCCTGACCTGCGGAAGGTCAAGCTGCCTTCCCAATTCACCTTTGCAGCTGTGCACCCGCAGCAACCGCCGCCTTGCCTTGCGGTAAGCTGAGAGCTGAGAGCAGTGAGCAGTGAGCAGTGAGCAGTGAACAGTTCCTGCCGCCCAATCCTTGCCGTCGGTTCTGTCGCCGGTTTGGGGAAATTCTTGGACATCACAGGCCACCCCTGCAACTTCTTCAATATCTTGTATCTGCCTCCCGCTCTCTGCAACACACCCTGTTGACTTTCTTTCATCATCCATTGCCACGTCTCGCTGTTGCGACCGCGTCTTCCATCAAAAACACATCACCCTTCACCGAAAGCTTTTCGAATACTCGTAAACGCCATCCGATCCCATTCACGCTCGTCTCGTCACGGTTGCGCGTCATCGCCGAATAAACGAAATAAATACCGATCATCCCGGTCAACACCATCTAAAACAGCTCCATATCGTCTCGGAGAGAGACCCCTAGAGCTCTCCACAAGCCGTTTTCCGTGGGAACACCGCACCACGATATTCCGCCCTCTCCGAACGACTTCCAGTCTCGACCTGCAACGCAGCTTCTCGCAGTTTGAAACATCCCTATGTCTTTTCTCTTGCCTGTCCTCAATTTGGCCCGATACACCTCAGACTTCGCCTTTGCATTCGCCAGATAACGAAAAACCATCCACCGTCTCGCCGACGCTCTTTTGTCTTTTCGGGCAGCTTTGCCCCGCGAGCCCGCTCTCCGTCCTGCGTTGCGTTGTTCACATCAATTGTTCAACATGGCCCGCTTCGGGGCTTCAGTGTCGATTTTTGCGACCTGCTTCACCCTCTTCTTATTCTTCGCCACAACCTTGGCCGATGCCGAGACCGTCTATATCACTGGGCAGGACAAAAATGGCGTTTCCCGCGAGCTTGCCGTCAACCGGCGGCCAGGCCTGTACACCGGCGATTTTGGCGACTGCCTTGGAGGACAGAGTCTATTCAACATCACCAAATTCGATGCCGCATATTACGCCGACAACATGACTGTGCAGTTTCACCTGGACGGAACTACCAACGTCAGGAACGAGTCGCTCATGAGTAAGTGTTGTGCGAATTGTGTTTATCGTCCGGCTGCTAACAACGGTATAGTGCACATGAATGTCGAAGCTTGTAAGCAGACGAACCCCTCGGCGAAGAGGAGAACGGGATAGGCTGACTTGGTACAGACGGCGAGACAAGATTCCAGATGAACTTTAACCCTTGCCAAGCGAACATCGCAAGGTGCGTCAGCGTCCCTGCGCTGTCAAGACAACTCGCTAACTCTGCCCAGTCTGTGCCCTTTGAACGCCAGCGTTCCCATCACTGCCTTCGCCGAGTTCAGACTTACTCCCGCTCAGATCGATGGCATCCCCTCGATTGCTCTCGACATTCCCGACTTCGAAGGTTCAGCTCGGATACAGATCTTCGCAAATTCGAGCGAGACCCAAATTGGGTGCTTCCAGGCCGTCATGAGAAATGGCAACAGCTTTTCTCATCCGGCAGCAATCTCTTCGATTTTAGGCGTCTTTACCCTTGCCGCGATTCTGGCTTCCTTTGCCACTGCGATTTACGGCGTCAGCATCACTCACATGAGGACCCATTATGCCCATTCCCTGTCGGTACTGGTCGTCTTCGAGACTTTCCAGACGGTATTCTTCTCCGGTGCACTATCAGTCGACTGGCCTAGCGTCCTGCCTGCCTGGTGGAGCAATTTTGGATGGGCTGCGGGAATGATCTACAGCAAGCAGATGATAAACTCGATCGACGGATTCGCCGGAGTGACTGGTAATGCCAGCCAAGTTGGTGGTGCTGGTTCGACCGTCATCAACACCGGAGGTGGTCTAGTGCAACAGATCTACGGTCGCTCAATTGATAGCCTCTCGGATTCCCCTATCGAAGCTGCGTCTGTCCAGTATCTTGCCCAGCGAGCTACGAGGGAGTTCAATACAAGTAACCCATACGAATACTACTGGGCCGGCTCCCCAGTCCGACCGGGAATGCCCACGCCGGGCAAATGGATAGGGTTCGGTGGAGATTTGTCGGCCCTGGGCATACCTGCTGCGGATGCCTTCACCCTCGGTCTTATTTGGTGGTTGGTGGCTGCTGGCCTGGTCGCTTTGGCCATCACCCTGCTCAAATTCACCCTGGATGGGCTGGTGAAGGCGAAGCTCATCAACCAAGACCGGTTCTTATACTTCCGGAGCCATCTTGGAGGATATCTGGCCGCCGGTGTTCTCCGAACCTTGCTTGTTGCGTTCTTCTCCTTGATGACCCTAGCCATGTTCCAGTTCAACATCAAAGCACCGGCCGGCCCTACGGCTATTGCTGCTATCGTCTTCATTCTTTTGCTCATTGGCATTGGAGGCATCGTTGCATACGCGTCATACTTTCGTCTCCGCCTCGGAAAGTACGAGATGGGTCCCGACACGATCATTTTTGAACAAGGAAAATTGTTCACTTCGGTTCCGGCAGTTGCAGCAACTCGTGCGAGCAACATCGGGGAGAAGGAGACAACAGCCAAACGCTACGGGTCGATGCCCTTCTTCAAGATTCGCTACGTCGACGACGACCCTGATCGAACGACGGTCCACAAAGATGAAGCCTACATCAAGCGGTTCGGCTGGCTTGCTGCCCGTTACCGACGGACGAGGTGGTGGTTCTTCACCTGCTGGCTTAGCTACCAGTTCATTCGGGCATGCTTCGTCGGCGGAGGTGCTCGAAGCCCCTTGGCACAGGTCTTTGGACTGTTTATCTTCGAAATCATCGCCTTCCTCGTCTTCATCAAACTCAGTCCGTTCGAAGGCCAGCGAAACAACTCCCTGGCAATCTGGATGCTCGGTATCACAAAGGTTGCCACAGCCGGTTTCTCCATCGCTTTCCTGCCTGCATTCGCCATTGGCCGCATCCTCTCGACTGTGTTCGGCATTATCATCATTGTGGTGCAAGGTTTCCTCGTTGTAGCAGTTCTAGTTTTGATTGTTCTCGGTGTCATCTCGTCATGGATGTCTCTGAACCGAAATCGCGAAGAGTTCCCCGAAAACCTAGACGGAATTCGCATCAAATATTACGAGCACATGGAAGCCAAGGCCGCGGACTTGCCTCCACCTCCGAAACCTGACCCTAATCTGCTGCCTCAGCAACCGCCGCAGCCATACTTCAACGTTTCCAGTGTTCGCCGAGCACGCAAGATTGAGGACGACGAACACGACGAAGATGAAGTTGGAGACATAATTCGTCCTGCCAACGCCTCGGTCGTTCAGTTCGCCCCAGGCACGCGGACCAGGAGCCGGGCGAATAGTGCTAGCTCGCGCCACTCAGTTGGAAGTTTGCCGCGTCGTGCCAGACCACACCGCGCTTCCTGGAGTTCGGCTGATTTTGCCGAATGGGATAATCAGACAAACCAGTTGGAGCGGTCTGGTTCGGTGCTCGCGCAGCGCAGCAGGAGCGGTTCATTCAGACAAATTACCCATTCCGAATCACAACCGGATCTCGGTCGCTCCACCAACAGCACGCCACTGCATGGGAGGTCAGCGTCCACGAATGAGTTGCGGCGTATCATGACGCCGACGGAGGAGGTTCCGGAGGAACATATCATGACGCCTGGCGCGATGGTCAGCGATGAGAAGAAGGCCGAAGATGCCGGTATTTCTCCCATCCACGAGCGAGACGAAGAGAGGTATTTCGAGACGAAGGAAGACGTTTCGCCAATTGAAGAGAAGGATCGGAAGTCTTGAAGTATGATATTTCAAGCAGCACAACACACTGCACGGCACACACCAGCCGTGTACATTACCAGCAAACTACTCGATCGATTGCCACGCCTTGACGGCGTTCCCTTCACACCATTGCATAGCATTGCATAGACGGTCCATTGGCCACGACGAAGTTACATGAGAAACGGATTATGAGGCGTTGGATGGAAAAATTCATTTGAACAACATTTTGTAATGGCACTAATGTGAGGGGTGGCAACCGCCTGCTCTCACGCTGCATCGTGCACATATTTGGCGGTCTTGGACGAGACGCCCGGTACATGGATACACTTGCAGATACACGGGGCCTGTTGGCACCCTTAGATAGAGCCAAGCTGCTTAGAATTAGAAAGTCAGTGTCAAAGTAAATCACAGTCGTAAGTGTCCATGTGAACAATTGAGCATCCGAAACCGCTTACACCATTTTTCTTCTATCAAAAATATGTCCATAATCCCCATGTGGCTTTTGTGACTTTCCGTAAATGCACCCATTTCATGCAACCTGACACCTTGATATATCTCCCAGTTTTCGTCGTAATCTCGCCCCCCTTTTAGGCAAAGCCCTTGAGAACAGCAGCCTCGGCGTTGAGGATGGACGAACCAGCAGCACCGATGACGGTGTTGTGGCTGAGCGCAACGAACTTGATGTCGAAGATGCCGCTCTCGTCCTCCCTCACACGGCCAACGCTGACGGTGTAACCACGGCCAAGCTCGCGGTCCAGGCGCGGCTGGGGACGGTCGGGCTCGTCGAAGACGATGATGGGGTTTTCGGGCGCGGAAGGACATCCCAGGCGCTGCGCATCACTGACGTACTCGCGCAGGGCCTTCTTCACCTCGTCGGATGACGGCGCCGGGCGGCGCGCGAAGCGCAGCGACACGCAGGCCGTGTGGCCGTCGAGCACGGGAACGCGGTTGCAGGCGGCGCTGACCTTGAGGTCCTTCTGGTCCTCGAAGGCGGTGAGGTCGGAGGTGATGTTGCCGAGGATCTTCTGGGCTTCCGTCTCGAGCTTGTCCTCCTCGCCCGAGATGAATGGGACGACGTTGTCGATCATGTCCATGGAGGAGACGCCCGGGTAGCCGGCGCCGGAGACGGCCTGCATGGTAACGACGGAGACGGCGTCGACGGGGCCGAAGACGGACTGCAGGGCGGCGAAAGGGATGACGAGGCCGATGACGGCGCAGTTGGAGTTGCAGACCAAGAAGCCCTTCTCGAGGGCGTGGTGCTTGCGCTGGTGAGGGATGAGGTCGAGGTGGGGGAGGTTGACGGTAGGGACGACGAGGGGGACGAGGGGGTCGCGGCGGTAGTTCTTTGCGTTTGAGAAGACGGCGAGGTTGGCCTTGAGGAATTCCATCTCTGTTTGATCGAATCATCAGTTCAAGTTGCTCCTCGAGAGGCCGAGCGGCATCGACATGGGTACAAAGGGGATCGAACGAACCAATCTCGCCGGCTACGTCAGAATCCAGACCAGAGAAGACAATGTCGCAGTCCTTGAACTCGGAAGCCTTGCATTCACGGACGACCAGGTCGCCGAAAGGGCCCATGGGGGAGGCCTGCTTCCAGCGGACTGCATCGCGGTATTTCTTGCCTGCGGATCGGGAGGAGGCGCCGACGGCGACGAGCTTGAGGTAGGGGTGCTGAGAGAGGAGGAGGATGAAGCGTTGTCCAACGGAGCCGGTGCAGCCGAGGACACCTGTGAAATCTCGTGTTAGCGTATCCTGTGTAGAGCTCGTCGTGATATCGTGTGACTTTTTTCGGTGTTGAGGTTTCCGGTGACGGAGGGACGACGATGGCGGGGGAGGGGCAATTGCGCTTGCGACGAGAGGTCACGTACCGCACTTCTTGACAGGGAATTCGCCCATTGTGATTGTGGTTTTGGTTCGAACAGAAAGGTTGGGGTATCAATTGGTGTGGAAATCGATCATCAACCAACACGGGGGCGCTGGACGGTTGATATACGAAAAGAAATTGGGTTAGCGGCGATGTGAGTCAAGGCGAAGTGGCATGTCGTCCTAAATTTTGGGGAGAGCGACGTCGGGAGCACCCCGCCATGCCCCGCCATCGGAGCTCGAGGTCTTGCAGGGGTAAACTGGGCGGTTTTGATAGGTCGGGCGGGACCTGATTGGCGCTGTGAACCCCTCAGTGCGCTGCCGCGAATGTTGTCTTTCGGGCACTCAACTTCCTTCATACTTCTATCAGCAGAGACCGGTCGGGATCTGGTCATGGTCAATAACACCGCCCGGCGATTGGGAAACAACCTCGATTGGCCTAGCACCACTTGCTCTCGCAGCTTGATCAAGTCACTTCTCCCGAAACTGGATGGATCACGCGCATGACAGGTCCGACATGCCCTGCTTCACTCTCTTGATGCGACGAACGGCATTTCTTAATGGGAATCGTGGATATCAATCGGATGAAAGCTACTTTTTCTGCACGCAACATACCATAGCGAGGGTATTTCAGACCTGCTGCATCACCGTCTTTTCCCGACCCTCCAGACTCTTGTCCTGCAACTTCTTCGCAACATCATGACTGAGGAACTTCTCCATGTTCGGCACCAGGAACGAACTTAGCAGGAGGATCACCGAAAAGGGGATCGTCGTATAGAACACAATCTTGAACGAGCTTGTGTAAGCCGTCTTGAGCGCACCTCCCACGGCCGCGATGATGTCTGGGTTGATGCCTGGGACTGTCGAAAAGTCGCCGGCTGTGATGGCTGCGAAGAGAGCCTCGACTGAGGACGATGGCAATCCAGCCTCTGTTGCAGCTGGCACGACGTATTTGGGCATGTTCTTGTTCAGTTCATTCGTCAGGACAGACGTGTAAAGAGCCTGCGCAACAGCGCCTCCCAGGCCGCGAATCGATCCCAGAACGCCGGTTGCAAGACCAATGTCTTGGGCCTCCCAGACAAGCGTGACGCCAGGAAACGAAATGTTGTCGACAAAGCCGATGACTGAGACATGTCAGCAAGAGGAGACAAAGGGGGCACTCGCGTCACCGCAGAACGGCTGGAACGTACAGGTACAGACCAAAGTGCCCAGCGCAATGGTTGCGGCCCACCGGTCAGGGGAGATGGTGGTCAACGCAGTCATGAACGCGAAAGCCAGGGCCGAGGTTGCAACACATTGCCATTTAACTTTTGGTACGTATGAGATGCTGAAGCCTGCAATGGTCTGGCCGAGGAGGATGCCGCCGCCGATGACAGAACTCTGCCAGCCGATTTTCATCGAGTCGGTGGTGTAGATGGTTTGAATTATGGTTGGCCAAAGGACGGTGAGGGAGTAGTAGACCATGGCCCCGACTGTTGCGATTACTATGATTGCGACGAAGCCGACGTTCTTGAACATTCGTGGAGGCATCAAGGGCTGGACCTTACAAAAGAAGCCCTCTTGGATATGTCAGTGCGGTTACTCTGGAAGGAGGCCATGTCCCTACTTACCGTACACAGCAAATGCTGCAAGTGTGGCGATACCGATGAGCAGAGTGCAGAGAACTTCCGCGCTCGCCCAGGGGTACGCAGATCCTCCCCATGAGAGACCGATGAGGAAGAGGACGCAGCCAGCAACATACAGGAATATGCCGACAAAGTCCAGGTCTTTGGTCATCTGCAACCTGGTTTTTCCGTGGACGTGGAGCTGGTCATAAGACGGTGGGTGGTAGAAAAACCAGTACAGAACCAGAGAGAGCAAGCCGAGTATGTCTCCGAGGTAGTAGCTCCATCGCCACTTGGAGACGGTGTGGTCGAAGAAGGACCGCGCAATGACGGGGCCGAAGACTGCGAATGGGAGGGAAGAAAGAAACACTATGGTGACGATAGGCCCCCTCCACTTGTTCGGCACGAGCTCTCCCATTACGATGCCGAAGGACAACTGTCCGGCCGCTGCGATCCCGTTGCAAACGTTGGCCGCGATCAGGGTCTCCACGGTTTGGGCGCATGATCCGATGACACAGCCAACAAGTCCGAGTATCGAAGTACCGAGGACCATCCACTTGCGTCCGTAGAGGTCGGAGAGTCTGCCAACAAGAAGGAAGCCGATGGAGCTGCCCATTGTCCACATGGTGGCTACCCAATTGATGTTCTTCGAGGGGCCGAGGTCTGCGTTGATGAGAGTGCTTTCAAAATGTCAGCACCAAACCAAATGAGTAAACGATGGGAAATTCTCACAGAGTGTTCGCAGGCAACACCCATCCTAGGTATGCGCATATACTTGCTAGACATTGTGCCTAGGTCATCATCAGCAAAAGACCGATTTCATAACGTATTCTCCTCAACATACCGTCAGAGTGCCGAGGAATTGCGGGCTGCGAAAGTATCTCGGCGGCATTGCACCATAGTCTCCGCCAACGGCTTTCGTGTCGATGTAGTCGATGGTCCCATCGGCGTGAACCACCTTGGTCACATTGCCATCATGGGTTTGCACTTGCTCGATATTGTCATCGTTGCCTTCAAGATGACGCGAGCGCGGATACTTAGACTCGACGCCAGACTGACCGTCTGATGAAGACATGACAGCCAGATATGATGCCGGATATCGAGTAACCTTAATGAAGTTGAAAGGCTGAATTTGAAGATAGGCGCGAGGAACCTGAGCCCTGGGTGTTGATTGTCTTACCGCGGAACCGGGACGTTCATCAACATTAAGTAAGATAACCTCAATGCCCCTCAGCGGACGCCTTCATCCAACCCCAAGCAGATCGTCGGCAGGTGCTACCCCAGGCCAAAGGGAGGAGGTGGTTATTCTTACCCCACGCAACCTGTCAATCCTGGAATCTGGGGAAGACAGACCCGGCAGAACGGGAGACTCAGGGGTCCCTCCGCCAGTACAAGTAAGAAACTGCAGGCCGATACCTGGTTGGAGGCTTCGGACTCTTGGGCACTCGCAGGTGCAACTGGCAACTTCAATGTAGCACAAGAGCTAGTGCTGGAATGCATTCCTCGGGCGCTCTAGGGCGAGACATGGGCCAAACCAGTGGCTGTTGGACCTTCTTTCACCCCAAGCCCGAAAGGGCCTCGATGCGATAGACTTCCATCGGTGAGACTTTAGGTTAGTCGTAAACGTGAAGTGGCTTGAGGTAGACAAGGGCGGCGTCGAGGCCAAGATGACGTTTCGGTCAGCTCACCAAGCCTTCGCGCCGTAGGGCAGAGTTAGCGAGGCGATGCTAGGGTATCATGAGAGGCCATTCGAGTTCTTCCACGACTTGAGAGACGTGAAAGCCTTGCTGCTAACCTGCGGAAGGCATGGTGAAAAGCAACGCTGAATCACCCGCGCGTTACATGACATACAATGCTGCGGTCGCATCGTTGCGCACTCGGGAGAGGATGAGCGAGGTCGAAGACGGGGACAGGAAAACCAATTCCGGGATGTCCTGGAACAAGGGCTGGTACATCCGGGGGACCGGTACTTTCCCTTAGCTCCACGGTGACATCGGAAGTTTATCTTTTGGGGGCTTAAGCGGAGGATTCCAGACACGCGGAACTCCAACGTCAGTATCTTAGATGAAGATGACAATAGCTCGTCTATCCGCCCATCGGGTGATCGGAGAAGTGCCAATGGAAAGGTTATCCCGCCAAGAAATGTGGCTGCTGAGCCAATCGTAATGCCGTTGGCCTCCGTATTGGGAATCATCTTCCGCATGCAAACCTTCTGCGGAAAGCTGAATCGGATGATTTCTGGGGTTACGATACGATAGCTTGCAGGAGGTTGGAGTTGTTTGACCTATGTCTCCGGCAGCTCGACGTAGTGGAGGAAACCTGGATTGAGACCCGTTGGTTGTAGAACCTCTCCCAACCGCCCTGAAAGCCCTTACATTCGTCTGAGTCGGGTAAAACCGAGAGAAAATGGCATGGAAAAGCAGTTCCATTTGCTCTCTGGGAAGTGTCTCAGAACTGGAGGCACATCTTGTGACACCCTACAGGGCACCAAACCAAGACGTCGAAAAATCGACCCTCTTGTCGATTTCGGACACGACTCTTATTAAAGACTCCTTCAAGCTGGTATACTGCCGCTTTTGCATCATTTAAAATTCCAATATGAAGCCCGGTTATCTGCAACTTTCCACCGTCACCTTCAAAACACCACGGTGTGGCTAATAGGTACGATAGTTGTGAAACCGCCACGACCCGTCATCACTTCAAACTAGTGACCTACTTTACACAATAACGCATTTGGTATTGCATCCCAAGAAACCCGTCAAGTTTAGATATCGTAGATATAGTTCTCCTCGTGAGGCAAGCCGCTCCATACGCTCTCAATATTGTGCATTGCATTGGCAGCAGCTCGGGGTGATTGAAGGAGTTTGAGAATCTTCGATGCTACTAATTTTGTCCACTCTCAAAGTTAAGACATCTCCAAACTCGCTTTTATCATCAGAAACTTTCCAGGGCTCCCGGCTTGCCTATGTTTCGTTCAACAGGTTGGAGTTTGGTCTCAATTGCCCGCCTCTACCTGACCGTCGGTTTGCGACATACTAACCAAGCTTCAACTCCACCCTCGATACCACTCTCTAAATAGACCAGAAAATCGTACCATGTAAGTCAGCTTTTCGAATTTTGAACTGTGTTTGTTGATTCAAAACCTTGGAGATGTATGTGTCAGCTGCAACATTAATTACAGTCGTGTTTTTCTTGGTCAAGGGAGAACACATTTTCAACTAAACTAAGAGCAACAAGTGGTAGATTTTATAAAGGTAACATCCTTGAAAGCAACGCCCTTCCAAAGCAAAGCTCCATCAACAAAGAATGGCAATTCAGCCTGAAAGCTCCACTTTCTGTTAACTCATAAGTCCGGTGGTGGTGCCGGATTCTTTGACTACTGCCGCACCGGAGGCCCCCACAAAAGACGGGGTTATGCCGACCACCACTGTCAACTCAAAGAACTTTGTACAAATAAGTCTGGAATATTCTGCCAGAGTTCTTAAAAATATGGCTCCGATATTCTCTAAATACAAGTGACAAGGCTGCCATTCCTTCTGTTTTATATAGAGCCAAACATTCTAGCTAAGATCTCAGTGTCGCAAAATGGGCAAACGGTCGCATGTTTCCTTGGAGGATGAGTGTCAGAAGAATATAAATCAAGGCTAGAAGCAGCCTTACCATTGCTACTATGGATCGAGAGAATCGTTCAGCTAGAAGATAAGGTGCTTCAGGCCTCAAGATGAGTGCAACTCATGTTGATTTATCCTCCAAGGATGGTGAGCGTTGTTTGATGCCCATGGGTCCAGTTGTTCTTTTGCTAACATCATACAAACCAGGACCAACATCAAGTACAACTCTACTACTGCATCAAGGCGGGAGCTGCCATCAATCGGTCTACAATCTCATGAAGGCCATCTCACAACAGACATACTCTGCTTTCTGCTTGTTCTTAGAATTATTATTATTAGTTTCACTATGCCTTGTTTCACCAAGAGCAACAGCTAGTTTCCCCCTGATAATTGAGTTCCACATGCTCTTCTTGTAATGGCTATGAATATAGCTCAAAGCAACCAGGTTTCAAGTGATAAATTTCCTTCACGCTTCTCTTCTTCTCCAGAACTGTCACCTGTTCCCAAATGGATAAGCAATCACAGTTCAGCGAGTTGGTCTCACATCCTCGCCCTTTTTGCAATTAATGCTGTTCTAGAATTGAGAGGTGGCGAGTGTCCTTGAGTACTTGTATTATTGCCAGTATTGTGAGCATTGACAGCTGATGGGTATCACTGAATGCACTGGCCCTTGTGAGGCATTCCCAAAGGCGAGAGCTACCTTAGTGAGTGACCAATGTGTGTACTCGGCTTTTTGTCACCATCATCAGCACTAAGAGCCAATGGGGTGTCATCTGCACTCGCCCTGTTATGATTCTTGTGAGATTTCAAAGGCGAGAGCACCCAGTAGACAAACCTAAGTGCACTCGCCCTGGGCTCTTATGAGATATCTCCAAAGGCGAGAGCACCCAGTGGGCCACCCCAGGTGCACTCGCCTTATTGTAACAATCATGAGCGCCAAAAGCTGGTGGGGCATCCCTTGCACTCGCCTTCTTGTGAGGCATCTTCAAAGGCGAGAGCTACCTGGCGGGCAGCCCCTGAGTGAGGCCTTGTTGTGACTATCGTGAGCGCCGAGAGCACCCAGGTTTCAACCCTCTGCCCTAGCCCACGTTTCTATATCGAAAATTATTATCATCCAGCCCACGATTCTCTTCCAGAAAATAACAATCCACCCTCTTGTTTGTTGTTTACCTGACCTTCCTCCAAACACCCCAACTTCTCCCCCTCCACCACAATCCATCCATCCTCTTCCCTCCAACCCATCCCTTCCTCACCCTTCTTCATCATATCCCATCACTCAAACTCCATCATCTCGTTCGTCGAGACTGCTCTATCCGTATCTGCATACCTCACAAACTCCCCAGCAATCTCTGCTCATCATGGCCTCTCCCACCGAGAAGGAGATGCTCCTCGAGCGTCTTCAGAAGATGTCGCTCCAGCACGAGCGCGAGCAGGCTTCGATTGCCGGCTCCTCGAGCTCCCAGACGGCGGGCTCTGGCCAGGATCATCAGACTGCGCCCTTCGGCACCAGCAAGTCGCCTGACTTCTCGTCCGTCTCCTCCGAGGATCGCGACACTGAGCGCGGTGGTGGTAAGTCTTCATTTTTTCCCGCGCGTCTTTTCCTGGAGCTCGATTCTCTCTTCAGACGCGGAGCCGATCATCTTACTAACTTCCGATCCAGGTGCTCGCTTGGACAGTTCCTCTCTCAGAGGTAGCCCCAAGTAAGTCTTGCGCCTTGGATGGCATCATCATAAGCTAACCTTTCGCAGCAGCTTCGCCCGTCGCTCCGAGGCCTTTGGAAGGTCTCTTCGCCCTACCATGTCGGCCACTGCTACGATGTAAGAAGATTCATCGTTGTACTCCATCTTTATCATTCAGCTAACATGGTTTCCAGTCGCGTCCCCAAGGCCTCCGCTCAGGAGGAGGACGATGTCTTCAACGACGCCTCGGCTGACACTGAGAAGCCTGTGGCCGGTCCTTCGTCTCCTTACAAGCTTAACCAGAGCCACATTCAGCAGGCCAATGTGAAGGGCAAGGATCGCGCTCACCGCAACTATGTCCAGAGATCTCCTACCAAGGGCCGTTCCAACGACAACGTTGTCGACAACACCGACCCCCAGGCCAACTGGCCTTCGACTGCTTGCATCTTCGTCGCTAAGTAGGTTTTGCTTTCTGTCCTGAAAAACCATATGCTGACCTCTTACCAGCCTCCCTGACAACCGAGAGGACTACACGCTCGAGGCTGCTGTCATCAAGGAGTTCGAGCGTTACGGCGTTGTCTTCGTCAAGATTCGTCGTGACAAGGATGGCATGCCATTCGCCTTCGTTCAGTTCACCGTAAGTGTTTCTTCAATTGGCAGTTTTGCTTCGCCTCACTAACATATCTCCAGACTGACGACAGTGCTGATGATGCTCGTGTCAACGGCAGAGGCAGCATGATCCTTGGACGCCCGTGCCGCACCGAGACTGTTCGTGCCAATCGTACGTGCTCCCTCTTCTCGGTGTCATCTGCATTGCTGACTTTGTGAACAGGCACCTACATCATCTTCCGCAAGAACAGGACTGCTATCACCTTCGAGGAGGCCAACGAGCTTCTCTCCCCCTTTGGTAGCATCGAGACTCTCCGGTTCCTTGACAACGACATCGTGGTGCAGCTTTCTCTGCCTATCACTGTTCGCGTGCAGTTCAAGGAGTTTGATCCGACCCAGCAGGTGCTCCGGGCTTTCCGTCAGAACAAGTGCTACCACGTTGAGGCTTTTGACTTCAAGAAGGCCATGCAGAACCGGTCCCGTCACCCTGATCGCCAGTTCCTCGACAACTACGATCGTGATCGCCGTTCCATCTTCATCGGAGACCTGCCCCTCAGCATCTCTGAGGATGATATCCGCGTCCTCATGGAGGATGTCGGCTCTGTCGTCGCCGTTCAGATCAAGCGTCTTGACTATCATCGTGGTATGTCGACAACTCCTAACCTCATCCAGGGCACGAGCTGACACAGACACAGATGGTCCTAGACTCATTGCTTTCGTTGAGTTCACCAACGTGACCATTCCCGAGATGGCGATTGAGCGCTACGTAAGTTTTTTTTCTCAGTGCGTTTGACCAAGACTGGTGACTGACATACGTGATAGCACAACAACAACATCGGCGGTTCCATCGTTCGCGTCGAGCGTCGCACTGACAGACGCCGCGGTGGCAACAACACGCCTGCCCGAATCCAGGGCAACGGCTACAACTCTCGTGGCGCGAACAACATGGGCGGCAGAGCTCCTTCCACTCCCGCTCGTGAGCGTGGTCCTCTTGCCATCGAGGCTGGCCCGTCCAACTACGTCGCCGCTCATTCCCCGGTTCGTCAGACTCCTCTTCGCAACGAGATGAGTGCCACCGCCATCCAGAACCAGCAAGGCATGCAGCACAACGTCGCCCAGACCCCTCAGAACCAGGGCATGCAGATGCAGCCGGCCATGCCCATGCACATGCCCATGCAGATGCAGATGCCTGCTGGTGTCCCTGCTTACGGTCAGGTTCCTCCCCAGATGGGACCTCAGATGGTTCCCCAGGTTCCCTTCCAGGGACCGATGCAGGTTCCCATGCCGGTTCCCAACATGGCGCAGTCCCCCATGGGCCCGCCTCCCCCTCCTCAGATGGGCACTCCTATGATGCCTTCCGGCTACAGCCCCTACATTGGCACTCCCTTCTCCCAGGGCCCCTACTCTCAGGGTACTGGCTCTCACTACGGTGGCTACATGACTCCCCAGGCCTCCCCCGGTGCCGCCCCCTTCTGGGGCTACGGCCACGGAGGCACGCCTCTCTGGACCCCTTTCCCCCGGGACCCTTCTGCCTACGGCGCTGCTTACACCTCTCCTGCTCCGGCTCGTTCCACTGGTGGCCCTGCTCCCGTCATCGCCGAGGGCAACCAGATCACTCAGTCTGAGCCTGTCAGAGGCGACAACGAGGGCGAGCACGAGAACTGAGGTACTTCCGAGTTCTCGTCTTTCGGCTTGATTCACTCAGCTCGACACACCTCGTTCGATTCATTCCGTTGGACTCACTCGGCTCGGTTCACTCCGTTCGCTTCACTCGGCTCGGCTTACTCCATTCGGTTCACTCAGCTCGATTCATCCCCCTCAAGCTTATCATCTTACTTTCTTCTCGTGTATTACGAACAAAATTGGTGTAGAGATTTGGTGTGTTTGTTGATAATGGGTGGTCTTTTTTCTTTTCTTATGACATGAAGTCATGGTTTAGGGATCAAGTTTCGGAGATAGAGGAACAAAAATGGAGTCGTAGATAGGTACTTGGTTTTGTGCCCGCGGGCACTTTTGTCTACTCTCGACGACGCAACACTACTTCACTTAGTGAGCAATACAATCTTGAGTAGACCGGTATGAGCTGGTTCCCTCTGCTTCCGTGATGTTTGTGAGCTTCGATGAACCCCTCCGACGATCGCTTTGGTTGAAGCAGCTATGCATTATCGCGAGAAGCCTGGCTAAAGGCACTTCCGATCACCGCAGCTTGGCCGATGATTGCTCCCAGGACAGCAAAGATTTGCACCGGCCTCAGCAGCGAATTCAAAGTGACAACAGTGTCAGGTTTTCGACAGAACACATGCCTGCGAGCCGTTGCGCTGATATCCCTCACGCACCATGTTGAAGGGTGTCGTGGAACATGGACCGCGGTCAGGAGCCCTTGTCAAGTTGCGATCAGGCGGGGTGGACGTTCCACGGAATCGGTCCATCTTTGTCCCGGAAAGAAGCTCCAAACCTATCATGCAATATGGATGCCCATTTGTACCCTTGTACATTGTCGGTGCTCGGAGCTTGAATGCGGCAGCTTGACGTAGTTCCATCTTGATCAATTGACGGCCCCAGAGAGAAAATTCGTACTCCAGCTCCAGAGGACATCAATTGCGACGAGATCGAAAACACGGTCAAGTTCCACGAGAGCCACACCCTACGCACGACAGGAGCGCATCTCCCACGAATAGCTTTGGCTACGACGTAGCGACGGCTTCGTCGGCCAAAAACGAAAAGATGCGGGCGACACCGTCCCTCATGAGCAAAGGCTTCTGGGCTCGCAGCCTGGATCATTTCAAACGGAGCGCAACTATCGGTGAGTTCTTGTCATCCCAAGGTCTTCCTACCGGCTTTGGCTGACTGGTTTGTCGCAGCTTTCAAAGCCGAAGCGATCAAAGGCGCCCAAGGCCCCTTCATGCTCCAAGACTTCCGCGCCCCCGGCTCGACCGAAGATTGCAAACTCCTCTCCGATCAGCAAATCGGCGGTTTTTCCCAAGTCGCCCTCGACTGGGTCCCGTCCACATCCCACACCTCAACAGCACCCTCAGAAAACATATCAACAAATTCTGGCTATGCGCGCTTCCACGGCTCGATATCGACAGACCTACCCAAAGACAACCTCAAGATCGAGCGCACAGGCTTTGCGGCATGGCGGACACCAGACCAGCAGCCGACGGTGTTCGGCAAGTCATTATGGGACATCGATCCCTACGTATATCTCGCGATGAGAGTTAAGAGCGATGGGCGGAGCTACTTCATCAACCTGCAGACGGAGTCCGTCGTGCCGACAGATTTACATCAACACAGGCTGTTCGCCAAGAGGCCGGGCGAGTGGGAGACGGTGTTTGTCAAGTGGAACGATTTCGTGAGGACAAATCACGGCTTCGTGGTGGAGCCGCAAACGGAGATGCTGAGGTCCAAGGTGAGGACGCTGGGTGTTGGTTTGACGGATCGCAAGCCAGGGCCGTTCGAATTGTGCGTTGAGAGGGTATGGGCTACGAATGATTTGGACGAGGCGGAGGCGACGGAGGCCGATGCTGATGCGGCTGCCACCGAGAAGGCGAGGCAGGCAAGAGAGAGCGAGTTGAAGAACAAGCAGGGGCAAAGCATCAGGTGGTCAGGCAGTTAGAGACACAAGGACTCGGGGCTCGGAACGTACGAAAGCCAGTGGCCGATCGACGAGTCGAAGACGATGATGAAGTGCGACTGGAGACACTGGCTCGATATCTACTCTGGGCTTGACACAATGAAAATACTGTAGAAATAATTATGTAAAAATACGGTACGCACATGGTGCGCGGCATCTCCAGGCCGGCCTCAGCGGGAGGTTATTCAACCAGCAATTTCAATAACTTGCCCCATGTCACATTTAGCCACTGGCAAAGCTGGAGGATGGTTCAGTGCCGGCCTTTCTCCGTCCACTGGATAGACTATGGAATTAACCCAACTACAATTACACGTTTTTCTCTGTTTGAGAGCGTTCCTCAGTGAGGCCAAAAAAAAACATCTTGGGAGACGCCATCATGATTTGAATCGATGGGAATGTCTTCGCTAGGTACCTACCTACCACTACCTATTGCATTATTGGCCAATCAGGGGCTCGTAAACACTATAGTGGAACCTCAACACCACACAGGAAACTCACTGACAACACTGCATTGATCGTGTTTGCTTGGAGAAAAATACTACCGTTTCGACTTGAGCAAAAAGTTCTAGCAAAGAGGACGACTGCCACCGGGCTCTGAGTGGACTGGGCTTGCCATTGCGTACGCGCACTACTACTCTGTTTGACGTGGAGCCCACGCGCCTACTCACCTGCCTCACCTGCTAAACATGGTTGACCGCGTCTGTACCGATTCCTCCCGCAACTTCGGATGAACGGCTTCTGAAAACAACCTACTTCGATAACGTAGCACTCGTTGAGAGCGCGCCGGTTGGCGCATTTTATCTCGATGGCGCGGTACCTCACACCCGCCAAGATCGGCCTCCTTGCCCTCCTCGAGCTCTACACAGACGAACATGTTCCCACCACGGCCATCATCCCGGTGCTCTCGTTTATCACATCGCATCTACTCGACCCAGACCCCCAGACCCTGACAACGACCGCCAGCAGAGACACCCGCTGGAAAAAAGCCGAAAGCACTGTGAGCCTTGTCATAAGCATCAAAGACTTCGAGAAGCTCCTCAGCGCCCACTCCGTCGTTGTCGGTCTCCCCGGCAGGAAGCTGTGGGATACGTTCCTCACGAAGCTATGGAGTATCAACTCGCTCGACCTGCTCCACGAGTTTTTCGATAGGCAGTCGAAGTGCCTAGCCAAGACGAAGGAGGAGCTGCGGCGGCTCGGAATCGAGAATGAGGCCGCGCAGCAACAGCAGACGGCCATCACACTGTCGAGAAACTCGCCACTGGGAACTTTTGTGCGGAGATGCCAATTAGAGTTCACGAGATTGCTGTTCCATGACACGGCGCAGCTGTGGACGGACTTCGTTCAGTACCGCCAGCCTACGGCGGGATATCTACGGAGGAGGAATCCGTCTTTTGGACGCCTCAGCTTTGACGATGTACTGATGGCCGGCAACCAGGGGGACTGGGATCCCGAGGGTGTGGCGGCATTGACTTCTGTCGTCTACGGGGACATGATTTCGACCGGCAGACTCTCCGCTGTGCCTGTCAGCACCGACGACATCGAGCTCTTGCTTGAATTCCAGATAGAGCAGATGCAAAGTAAGTTCCCTTGCGTCAGAGCGTAAGCCAGAGCTAAGAGGCGCAGAATATGGCAACCGGATCCCACTGGAGCTACGCAACCAGTTCCAGGACCTACTCGGTGATAGCTACATCGTGCCGAGCTTGAGGCATTACCTCAGGTATGGCCCACCTGCTGTTGGATTCTTGACGAGCCGTTGCTAAATGTTTGCAGCTTCTTAGACGCTTGGAGATCGGGTGACTACCCCACGTCATTCGACTTTCTCCACCGATATTTCGACTACACAATGCAGAACCGAGACAAAACGTTCTACCATTACGCGCTGATGAATCTGGCTGTCCTGCAAGCAGACTTTGGCTGCTATAGGGAGGCAGTCACAGCCATGCTCGAGACCGTCACAACAGCACGCGAGAATAGGGACATGACGTGCTTGAACTTTGCTCTCAGCTGGCTCTTCCATTTCGGTAAAGCACACCCAGATCTGGTCAGAGACCTGGAAGCGGACAGTCTCCTGGGCACTGCCAAGGAGAGCCTCGCATACCTACGAGTGAAAGCCAAAGAGACGGGGATGTGGACATTATGGGCGTCAGTGCTACTGAGCGAGGCGAAACTTGGTCTTGCCAACGGAGAGAGTGTGGCCACGTCGGTCGAGCTAATGGTTCGGAGCTCACATCTCGTCGCGGAGCGGAACATGAAGAACATGTTTGGAGCTCAGCTTTCGATTAAAATCGCGTTGTGGGATAGGCTAGGCCTCTCGCCACTTTCGGCCATGGACTGCGAAATGTTCCTCCGGTGCCACGCGAGACACTCTATATTCGACGACGAGCTAAGAGTTACCTCTCGCCTAGCACAACATCTCGCGGCAAGAGGCAAGTTTGATGAAGCACTGCAAAAAATGGAAGCTGTGGACGAGAACGCTCTACGGTCTTGGAAGCCCAGTCAGTACTGGTTCAAGTATCGCGGAATCATCAAGCTGAGAAGGGATTTGCACCATAGCAATCTGGATGGTGCGGACCAGCTCCTCAGCCAGCTGCTCCAGACGAAAAAGGACGATCTCGAGCCGGATATGGCCTTCGTCGTCGACTTCCTCCACATCGACTATCTCATCCGACGGGGCGATCTTTCGACGGCTTTCAGCAAGGTTGAGGACATGCTCGCCTCGGTTCGAGACGACAAGAGAGACATCTCGCTGCGCGTGAGACTGATGCTGATCAAGGTCCATCTCTACGACAAGTGCGGTCGGCCACAGCGAGGATTTACCATCGCCATGCGAGCCGCCAGCATGGCTTGGAGAGCAAGGCTCGTATCCTGCCTCTGGCAGGCTATTGGCGCCATTGCCAATATTCTAACGTCCTTGGACGAGTTCGAGGCTTCTATCCAACTCCTCACCGCCGTCCTCCCGCGATGTCTTGAGTGCGACTCCGCGGCACTCGTCGGGCAGCTCTACTCCTTCCTCGCGGACGCCAACATGGGCATGGCCGGCAAGATGACGCCGCAGTCAGCCAAACGGAGAGAGTATCTTACGCGGGCCACCGGCGCCGTCCAGAAGGCGTTTGATCATTATTCCAGTGTCGAGGATATCACACGGCAATGTGAGATGATGGCCAAGAAGGCAACCATCATGAAGGTCGCTGGGGACAAAGTTCTGGCAGCGGACTATGCAGCGGCTTATGTAGCGTTGAGAAAGAGCGCGGCTGCACTGTCGGCATAAGATACCTCGAGGCTGGGGATTGGGCTGTTCACTTGCATAGAATAGATCATGAGAAGTGACGCGAGGGTTCTTTGAAAAGCCGCATCTCTCTCCGATTGTAACATAGGGAAAATGTACAAGATAGTCTACTCCTCAACAGGCGTGTCCCGAGTCTATGGATCGCTCCCTCCCCGATGCGCGATGACGCATTCTGGTTAATCGACTCTGGAAATCTAGGCCTTGTCCTTGTTGTGGTAGTTGACGCTGTCGTTCCAGCTGTTGCGAGTGTCAGCGATCTCGGTATTTCTCTCAAAGCCATTCGATAAGAAGAGGACTCTGCAGCAGTCGTCCCCTCGATCGCGGGCAATACGTACAACAGGGTCTTGTCACCGTTGCCCCACTGGTAGTTCTTGGTGCGGATGTTCTGGTAAGAGTACTCGGTGCGCTCCTCCAGAGGGGGCATGTGGCTCCAGTGCTCCCAGTGCTCGTTCCAGAGGACGTAGGCGTTGGCAGAGGCCAGAGCGACGGCGGGTATGCAGGCGCTGTTACCATTGTCAGCCTGGCAGTCCTTCAAATCCAATGTTTTCCCCCTCAATTCCCGATTCCGCAAATCCCGCGTTCTTTTCCCATCGCTGACTCCAACAGTGCAACCCAGTGTCTGGCACTTGCCCAGACTTACGCACACACGCATGAGGTCTTCTCAGTCCGTAGGATCGTAGTCGCGAATCGGTAGGTACTCGGGGTTGGTATGACTTATTGCATGTCGGGTAAGAACGTACTAGATGGAGATCTTGCGCCACAGCTCTGCTCAATCAGTCAGCCCTTCGTATTCACTCAATTGACCCCGGAATTCAATCAATTTCCAGCGAAGGCCCTCGGTCGGTCCGCCGAAAGCAACAAGAATAGGGCTACGAACCAGTGGTGCCGGCGGCGTGGTGCTTGGCAGCCTCGCGCTCCCTGATGAAGGCGTTGTCGGTGGTGCTGGCGAAGCGGCGCTGGAAGGTGGAGCGGCCGGCGCTGCGCGCGGCGGCGGAGAAGAGTCTGGCGCTCATGATTGTCGTCGTTTCCGTGGTGGTGGTGGAGGGGAGAGTTATTCGTTTCGTTGACGTTCGGCGGGCCGGCGGATTTCGGTGGTTGCAAGATTGAATTCGGTGATCAGGTCATTCGGGTATGGAGCTGGGGTGCTGGAAGAAGCTCGGTTAGCGGGACCGTCACAAATTGGCGGCCTGAATTGTTAGGCCGCAAGTCAAGGGCCTAGTTCTTGCAGGAGCGCTTTCGGGCGATGACTAAATGATGTCAGGTCATTTGCGGAGGAAGCAGGAACGGAGTTTCTGGGTCGTTGGCAAGCGCCTTACACTCAGGACTCAATAAGACGAAAATCAATAGAAATGTAGTACGTCCCAGGAGAAAATGATGATAAATAATGGAACAGATCAATCTCAATTTTGCCATACAACTTGGCTCACAATCGACCGAGAAAGCCAGCGTCGTATTGGGTCACGTGACACCGCGCCCAAGCTCGTGTCTTCCGGCGATGACGGCCACTGAACATCGCGCGAGCACCTCAGGCGTGTAAGCGTGCGAAGGCGATTCTCCGCTGTCGATTGAACCGGTCTTCCTTTCCCGGTGCAATTCGAGACTAAATCTTGGTTGAAGAGCCCTATCCGTCGTCGCAGCCAGCGCCGAGCACTCACTTCAGTGCTCTTCTGTCGTCTTTGTCGGTGTCGTTTTCTTATCGGCGTCATTCAGTTTCTCTGAGCGTTTAGTCGGTAACGGCGGTTTTCATATTCGCAAGATACCCATTTGTTTTGGACTTTAGAGCCTCAGCGCAAGGATACCATATTGATCCATCACGATGGGGCTGCGCATAGTCACATGGAACGGTCAGTAGGAAGGCCCCCTTCAAACGAATGCCCATGCTTACATATGTTTCCAGTCAATGGCATCAGGTTGGCTTCCAATCGAACAATTTCCTAGGAGAAAAGTCTAACGTCTCAGGAATCCATTCGGATATCAGCCATGGCGAGAGAAGCGTACATTCGAGGTCCTGTCCCATGGCTCTTCGCTCAGAAATCCCAACCCCTCTAACACCAATCCAGGCCATGTTCGAAATCCTCGAAGCAGACATTGTGATCATGCAAGAGACAAAAATCCAACGAAAAGATCTCCAAGACGACATGGTCCTCGTACCCGGCTGGGACGTACACTTCAGTCTCCCCAAACACAAAAAGGGTACTACCTTCCTCACCATCACCTCTGGTCCCTTACGCACTTTGATTCACGTACCTAACTCGACGATCCAGGATACTCCGGCGTGGCAATCTACACTCGCACCGCAACGTGCTGCCCCATCCGCGCAGAAGAGGGCATAACCGGCATACTCACCCCACCGAACTCGTCCACAAGCTTCCGTGACCTGCCCCCTGACCAACGCATCGGCGGGTACCCCCGCGCGAACCAGCTGCCCGGCGAAGTCGATGAAGCGACCCTCGACTCCGAAGGCCGCTGCATGGTCCTCGAGTTTCCGGCCTTCGTGCTGATCGGCACCTACAGCCCGGCCACCCGGGACTCGTCCCGCGACGACTTCCGCTTGGGCTACCTGAACGCCCTGGACGCGCGGGTGAGGAATCTCGTGGCGGAGGGAAAGGAGGTCATCCTGACGGGGGATCTGAACGTCATCCGCGAAGAGCAGGATACGTGCAACTTGCGAGAGGTCCTTCGCAAGGAGGGCATGTCGGTGGAAGACTGGATGGAGATGCCGTCCCGCCGCTTGTTTAACCATCTCGTTTTTGATGGTGACATCACCGGCGAGAGGGACGAAGGAAGGGAGAAGCCTGTGCTCCACGACCTGACACGGATATTCCACCCCAAACGTCAGGGTATGTTCACGTGCTGGGACACCAAGAGGAACACGCGGCCGGCGAACAACGGTAGCCGGATAGACTACATTCTCTGCTCCACGGGGATCAAGGACTGGTTCACGGGTTCTAATATCCAGGAAGGACTGATGGGGTCCGATCACTGTCCGGTATACGCGACCATCGGTGACACGGTCTCAGCAGAGGGCAAAGAAACGCCGGTACTGGATTTGATGAACCCCAGCGATATGTTCCGGGAAGGCAAACGTCTACGGGAATGGTCTCCGAAGGACCTCCTCCCCCTCTCTGCGAAACTTATTCCCGAATTTGACCGAAGGCGAAACATCCGGGACATGTTCATGAAGAAACCCGCCCCAAAACCCACGCCTGCCGATCCACCCTCGTCAGCCGCCGCCGAGGACGCCCCAACACAAGAATCCGAACAACTTGTCAGCACGCCATCCCAAGCGAGCGATGTGCCTTCCTCGCAATCTCAATCCCTCCCCTCACCAAGCGCAACCAAGATCGCCGCAAGCAGACCGAGCAACACGTTACCTCCCCAGACGAATCTATCCACGAAGAGGCAGGCAGAAGCGAGAGGACCTGTCACAAAACGATCCACGAAAAGAACAAAGACGAATGACACCGATTCCTCGGGGACCAAGACAAACAACAAGCAGAGCACACTGACAGGCTTCTTCAAACCCAAGCAGCCGGTCACGGAGCCGGCTGGCGCAGCGGGGATCGACGGCGATGAAGGCAACAAGAACAATGGTCCTGGGGACCGGTCACCGGAAGCGCAGATGACCACAGGGTTGGACCGATCTCTACCGGTGGCATCGCAGGACCGTGCTGCTGTTGGCGTCTCTACAGAGATCGGGTCCATGTCCCCGGCATCTCCTAGCAGCCAGACAAAGAAGTTGCCAGCATTACCCCTGAAAACGTCGGCTATCGAAACCGCTGAGAGGGTGTTTGATCCTATCGAGACCAAAGAGGCGTGGTCCAAGTTCAGCCTGGGCAAGAGGGTCGTGCCTAAGTGTGAGCATGGGGAGCCTTGTATTTCCTTCCAGACCAAGAAGCCGGGTATTAATTGTGGTAAGATTTCACCCCAATATTTACTTCTCTTGCCGCGGAACTAGCGACTTTCCGGGGTTCTGTGATTGATGATACTGACAATCTGTACAGGTAGATCGTTCTACATCTGTGCGCGCCCGTTGGGACAGTCGGGGGTGAAGGAGTCGGGCACGGAGTGGAGATGCGGAACATTCATCTGGAGCAGTGACTGGAAGAAGGACCAGGCCCAGATGTGACTTGGCTGCTGTCATGAAGCTCTGGCGATGGAGAAAATGTGGCAACAGGCAAGAGCGTTAGATCAGAAGTTGAGCTTTCAGAGGCGACTTCTCCAAGGCCGGTAGTCGGGATGACGTACCGTTGGCCACCCCAAGTAGTCATTTTGGAGGTGGCCCCTCAAGTAGCTGGTGCATGTTGACGGCAAAAATGGATCGAGGATTGTAAGGCTTCATGAAACTTATGTTGAACATGGTATCCGTTCGCTCACAAATTATAATTACAGGAGAAACGGCATAGTCTCGAACAAGACCGCTCAGAAAACATAAGACACGAAAGAAAGTATTGTCAAGCTGGCCGTGTTCAACACGTTACATCTGAGCAGATTCTCCGTCAACTCTTCCCTGGCAGATGAGAAGAGTCGAAAACGTAGGCCGGGGCCACTGGACGTCTAAGCCTGAGTTGCCTCTGCGACGGTCCTCTAGTAAGGACTAGCCAGCTGTTCCAGCGAGCCTAGTATGGGCCTCCTCCCCGATCCCCACGGAAGGGTTCAAGCGTGCTGCGTGTCACAAGTTCGTGGCGACAGCCAACTGACTGGCGAATACATCGTGTTCGATGACCCTATCAGTACGATGTCTTCCACATCAATACCAGCAGTTTGGTGTTAATGCGGAAGGCCCCAGCGTAAACTTCGTTGTGCCTCGTAGGCGAAGGTGACGCCGCATACCACGACTCGGCGACTCGGCGCTGGTGATGTAGCTGTCATCCTCGGAGGGATGATGGTTGGATCTCACAAGCGAAAGTTTAGCCTTCACACTTGGGGCACGGGCGACACTGCTGGCTCGGCTCTGCAAAGCTTCTTGGCCTTTTCCGTGGGCCTTCGACGACGCTTCTCCGAAGGCTTACGTGGGGTGTAGCGGTAGTCGGGGTATAGCATCAGGAGGCGTTCCTTATGCATCTTCGCAAGCTCGGTGTATCTCTGGCGGACAGCAGGCGACTCGTGATTCCAGGCTTTGCCGAGAATTTTAGCTGTGTAGTGTCAGGAAATGTGGCCTCGAACTTGGATATTCGAGACTTACATATCTCATTGTTGCTCAGTTGGGTGTTCGTCTGTTTGACTCTGGCGTGATGGTCTTTGCGGTAGAGGATATAGGCGTTGGGAGGTCGAGGAACTTTGATCTTGCACACAGGCTCTGGGCTCTCAGAATAACGAGCACCGGATCCAGAAGCAGCGGTGTTACCAAGGGACTGATGGGATGGTCGTGGAACGACGACGGCAGTGCCATTGATGGAGGCGATCATGTGGGGGCCAGAGACGAAGTTGCTGATGGGGCCAAGGAACCACCTGTCGGAGTTGGTACCCATGCCATCCTTTGCCCATATGACTGGCTTCATGAGAATGCGCCTGCGATGGCTGTCAGTAAAGGAGGACGCGGGACGGTGGGAGTTGCGTCTCTCGGGGATGACGATGGGGCGACGAACGAGATGGAAAAGGCCATGAAAGCGCGGCCATCATGGCCAAAGGTGAAGAAGTCCTTTCCGGAGACGGGGATGATGGACTGAAGGGTGTTCAGGTTGAGATTGAGTATCTCGGTGGCCATCAAGAGAATCTCTGGGCGCAAGTGATTAGGGTCCACGTAGCCGGTGAAGACTTGGCCGGGATTGAACTCGTTTGACACCATGGCGAGCAGGAGAGGCGGTGTAGGATGGAACGTGGGGTTGATGTTGGCTGAGGTCACTGAAGGTATGTATTGACGGGGAGGTAGTTAATGACAGGCAAAGTGAACGAAGGATTGGATGTGAGATGGAGAATGGGTTGGGGTGCTTGCAGAAGATATACGGTGAGGCCCTGGGGGGTCAATCGGGAACGGAGGAGGGTCCGGAAGACGTCGAGACAGAGAAATTTAAGAGGAGAGAGATGGGAGAGACAACGTTAAGGTCGCGTCTGGAAAGGTTTTAGACTCGTGGGAGGGGTCCTACATAACTGGTGGGGAAGTGGCATCCTCTCATGGCACTTATAACACTAAAGTATGCGACGCTCACAGCTGCCTCAGGAGACAGGACAGGACATTTGACGGGAGAACACAACATGAGTGCCCAGCCTTACTGTGGAGCCGTGTCTGAAGTCGGCAAGGACTGCAGGGGGGGTTGCATCTTGCCATGTCTGGCCAGGCAGGTCTGGTTACATGATGCTGAGCCGGGGCAAGGTAGGAAGGAAAACGCCTCCCCCGGTTCTTGGTCTTGGTGCACACTCCACTCCACTGTTTGGATAGTCTCAATGTTTGCACTGTCAGCCTACCTGTACCTAGGACGTGTTTGTCTCCCCGACGCCTCTGAGCAAGTCGCTATCAGAGGAAGACAGCACAGACGGATACCTTTCTGAATTACGGCCCGAAGATGCAGGTACTTCGATTGGTTTGGACGGGAGAAGCAACGGAAACTCATACCGAAGGTTGAGTTAGGTAAGGTAAGGTAGAGGTAGTAAGTCAACTTGGCCAAGCCTCCAGCTGTCACCGATAATCTTAACGGCTGCTTACCCGACCCTTCTACGCGGGTATGCAGCTTTATCCGCAGCCTTCTTTCGCTAAGATTTCTACTGCCATCGCCTCATCTTCCTGGAGCAGGATTCAGAAGTATGTGCCTTCGCTACTTTTTTCTTTCAAAGTACAACTCATACATTCTGCTGTTTCCCCCGAGTAGCATTGGAAAAGCGACTTTGGAGGCGCTTTTGGATACCTGGAATATCTCCTGTAATTTCCTGGTCAAACGGTTTTCCTGGACCATGACATATTGTGTCAAGGAGGACCGATATAGAAGGGCTAGCAGTTCATGATACGTTACGTTGAGCAGCGAGGTGTGCAGCTTGTATGCGCATGTTTGGATGTGCGAGGAGAAGTGAAAAAAGCGGGAGAAAATAGAACAGCTAACGACCGTTTTGGCATCTGTTAACGAGCCCTCCTCCCTGGGGCACACTGAGGGCTGTGCTCAGCGTACCTACCTAGGTGTGAAAGAAACCTAAGGTAGGTAAGGTACCAACAGGGCTACCACGCTGCTGGCCTGCCCTGGCCCTGCATCGTCCGCATCTCTGAGAAAGCTACACTTTGGCACTGAAAGCTACCTTAGATGCCTAGGTAGAGGAACGATATTAATTACACTCGTCGAGGATTACGAAGATGCTGCACTCTGGCCCGTGCAGACAGCGCATGCCAGATTCTGATGCAAGTGGGTTGCAGCGGTCGCTTTCTCAACTCCAAAATCCGGGATTCAATAACATCGCCCGAGCTTCGCGATGGCTGTTCCTGCATTTCGTTGTTTTCGTAAATTAACGTATCACAGCTTCACATTGTTACGAGCTTCACCTTGTTTTCAACCATCTTTAAGCGAATCGTTTTGTTCGAGCCCACGACATCTTCTCCCCAGTTTCTTCCACTCTACGTACACGCAAACATGTAGACTGTGGCCAAGAACAGCTGCACCACATGGGGCTTCTCTTCCTCTCTGCCCCTCTCCAAACTTTTTCCCTCCAAATTTCTCCAAAAGTACTTTTCTCGCAGATGTCATTGCAGCGCTGCATTCGGCCAAGGGTCTTTTCTTCCATTCCATAACCCTGCGCTCTCTTGCCTCCCCCTCCTTCCTTCCGGATCTCAGACGATCTCGACATTATCTGGTCCTCATATCTTTTGAACATCTTCCTGTCATCTTCCTTATTTCTGGCGTGTCCAAAGTCTCTTTTCATCTTTCGACCTGGATCTCACACCCATCCATTCCAACATACAATTTCAGCATTTCGATGTCAAATCCTCACAATGTCCCGCAAGGAGAAAACACCACCCACAGAAACCTCTGGAGCCTTGAGGGCCCAGGGCATGCACGAAATTCTTCCTCGCCATGACCTCGATCTCTTGACCGAGTCCCGAAACTTTCCAGAGGGAGACTGGCTTCTCTCGGAAGTTGGACGCCGTCACCAGTTCCAGGCCTCCTTCTGCGTACCGAACCAACACGGGCAGTTGGTTCCAGCGCCGATGGCTCCGGTCAATATCTCTGCCGTCACAAACGAAGAAGAAGTCTTTCAGCACTGCACCGTTTATCAATTTGCCCCATGTAAGTTACACCGCCATGATTCGGGAGTCGGAGCTGACGTCTACCAGCATTCCAAAGCCGAAGTAACACAGAACTCTCTGTCTCTGCCAATCAGACTGGTCAACGACACTTGCACCACAGTCGCGCATTGCCACCAACCCATGTTAATCCCCAACAAGCCCCGCGTTCTGTCCAGGTTACCGAACAGTATCGCTTCGATCCCGACGGCAAGCATCAATTCACTTCCCAAGGGGAGTCGGCTTTCTTCGCAAGTCCTCCATCATACGAATCGGCAACGGCAGCACATTCGCAGGCGTCTCGCCCAGAGAAAGAAGCCGTGTTATATTCTGCTCCGATACAAGGCCAAAATAACTTCGTCAGCTTTTCGGATGCTTCCATCAACGAATGGCCATCTCATCAACAAGCCACAAGCAACAGCGACTCTTTTGCCACCAATTCTTTCAACGAATCGTTTCGATACAGCCCAGCATCAGACGATATTCATGGTCTTGAATCGTTCATATCTTCAGATTTCAACACAGACATTCATGGATCTGTAATGATTCCGAGCGATTCCTTCGACGGGCACTTCACCCCGGCCATGTTGGCTCAGCTCGATGAGCATAACCTGGACGAAATTTTCGGTCAGGCCAATGATGCTGGCAGGGATTCGAATCAAACACCACAAACTCAGAACGACGACCATGTTAGTGCATCTCCTCTCGAGACACCCTAACGATCTCACCATCTTCGATTCCAAATTCTGGTGTTCCATTTTATTATGACGACAAGGGCATCTACGATCCGGTAAATATTTCATTGCAGGCACTGGGGGTTTTTTTTTTGGGGGGGGGGGGGGGGGGCAAAATTTTTTAGAAACCAAAAAAAAAAGGAAAAAGCAAAAAAAAAA